>NC_081770.1:736294-941294 GCF_963082965.1 Carassius carassius | reverse complement strand
CAAGTGGAAAATGCCATGGCTAATGCGAGTGAATTTGCAAAACCTGCCGATTTGCCAGTTCAACGGCTATATGTCAGAAAAAAAGAAACGACCATGCATAGAACCACACAAGGTAAAAACCAGAGTCACTCTGCACGCAAATGTTATCGCTGTGATTCCAGCTGCCATTTAGCGAATTCCAAGCAGTGCCCTGCTTTAAATAAGACATGCAAATTACGTGGTAAAACGGGACATTTTGCAAAAGTGTGCTGTTCTGGACGAAGACAGGACATCAGAGAAATCGAAGTCCCGGAACTGATTGTTTTGTACATGACTAACACATTTGCTGCTGCAAACAAAATTGTGTGTGACATTGAAATGGGGACATTTTCTGGCACTACAACGCAAGAGTTAATTGTTGATACTGGATCATCCTTATCTTTGCTTCCAGAGCATGTATATAAACAATACTTCTCTGAACTGCCTTTGGAACAGTCAGATGTGCGTCTTGTCACATATTCAAAAGATGACATTCCAGTGCTGGGATGTATTAAGACGTCTGCGCGACATGGTGAGCATTCAGTACCTGCCACATTCTATATTGTGAAAAGTGGAAATGCACTTATGGGCATGGACTTAATACATTCCTTGAACTTGTGCATAACAGGAAATAAAGTACTCACCCTCAAACAGTCAGTGCAACAAGTATTCCATACTGATACGCCATCCTTTGGCTGTGCAAAGAACTATGTACACAAAGTGAAAATGCATGACAACTTTATTCCTGTGCAACAGAAGCTAGGCAGACTACCTTTTTCTGTAAGGGATGCTGTGTCTACAGAGCTGAACCGCCTACTAGCAGCAGATATTATTGAAAGAGTGGATGCTTCGCTGTGGGTTTCGCCCATCGTAGTTATGCAAAAGGAATCTGGAGACATCAGAATGTGTGTGGATCTTAGGGAACCCAACAAAGCAATCGTTGTGGACAGCTACCCTATTCCACACATTGAAGAACTCTTTTCACAGTTGAGAGGTGCTGTGATGTTTTCTACAATCGACCTGGCAAATGCATACCATCAAGTGCCACTACATGAGGACAGTAGGGACCTCACTGCTTTTATAACACATGAGGGTCTGTTTCGTTACAAGCGAGTTTGCTACGGATTAGCATCAGCCCCGGCGGCGTTCCAAAAACTGATGTGTACTACTCTCAGGGGCGTTACAGGCGTCCAGTGTTATCTGGATGACATAATTGTGTTTGGTGACTCTGTTACTAGCCACGATGCTCACCTAAAAATAGTGCTGCACAAACTACAAGAAGCAGGTCTGCATCTGAATGAGAAGAAATGTACATTTCGCCAGGAGAAGCTCACATTTCTGGGACATACCATCTCCAAAGCGGGACTGATGCCAGATCACAGCCACTTGGAAGCAATACGTAATGCTCCACCACCTTCGGATGTGCCTACACTAAGATCATTTCTAGGCCTCACCGCTTGGTATGCTAAATTCATTCCTAACTACGCAGCTGTTGTTGAGCCTATGAGAGATGTCTTTAGAGGAATTTCCAATTTCGCATGGACTGACGAAGCACACAAAAGTTTTCAGAAAGTAAAAGAACTGATTGCACAGAGCCCTGCATTGGCTTTATTTGATCCTGCTTTACCTACAATTGTTACAACAGATGCCTCCGACTACGGCATAGGTGGCATCCTGACTCAGCTTCATCCAGATAAGTCAGAAAGAACCGTGGCTTTCGCATCCAGAACCTTGACATCGGCAGAAAGGAAGTATTCTGTTGTTGAAAAAGAAGCCCTTGCTTGTGTCTGGGTCATTGAGCGTTGGAGAACATACCTGTGGGGCAAACACTTCACATTAAGATCAGATCACCAAGCCTTAACCACCCTTTTGACCACTAAAGGTATGGGACGAGCTGGACTGAGAGTAGCACGATGGTCCGCTAGATTGCTCTGCTTCAACTATACTATGGAGTACAGGCGGGGAGTTGACAACCAGGTAGCGGATTGCCTTTCGCGTCTTCCATTGGCAAACGAAAGTAAGTCTGATTTTGATTCTGAACCAGAAACTGTTGCTGCTATCACTACACTTCTGTCAGCTGTTCCTGTGGCTGAGTTTGCTGCTGAAAGCTCCTCATGCCCTGAGCTCGCCAAACTTCGCCAATACATTGAGTGTGGCTGGCCCGCTACATCCAAAAACCTGCATTCTGACATGTCCAGGTACTTTTCAATCCGAGACGAACTGTCTATCTTGGACTCGTATGTGCTAAGAGGATCACACAGACTGATTGTGCCTCTTAGTTTACGTTCCCGTTTGGTCACCCTTGCTCATGATGGCCATCAAGGCATTGTGAGAACCAAGCAACAGCTTAGGGAGCTATACTGGTGGCCTAAGATGGATTCGCAGGTACAGTCCACAATTGCAACTTGCGTCACCTGCCAACTCGATGATAAAACTGCTAGAACCACACATGCACCACTTACCCCTGTTGACTATCCAGTAGCTCCGTGGCAGAAACTGGGCATCGATGTGGTGGGTCCTTTTGACATTGGTCCTGTTGGTTGTAGATACGCTATCACACTGATTGACTACCATTCAAAATGGCCAGAGGTAGCTTTTGCGCCTCATGTGACTGCATCTACCATTAATTGTTTCCTGAGGTCAGTGTTTAGCCAAAAAGGGAATCCTCTGGAGATTGTTACGGACAATGGGCCTCAGTTCGTGTCAACCGAGTTCAAACTATTTCTACAAGAAAGAGATGTAAAGCACATTCGTACTTCTATATATCACCCGGAAGGAAACGGAGCTGTGGAGCGCTGGAATAAGGTACTGAAGGAGGCTATTCTGACTGCAGAAAGGGAGAGAGCCCCTTGGACATCGTTCATTGCGGATTTTCTGCAGACTTACCGAGCTACACCTCACGCCACGACAGGAATGTCTCCTTTTGAGCTGATGTTCGGAAGAAAAATGAGAACAAAATTGTCAATTCTTTCAAAGGGCAATGTGAATCCTGCTATAAAAAAGCTGAAAACAAAGGTGATGCGACACCAGAAAAAAATGAAAGCATACCTGGATAAAAAACGCAAAGCAAAGACTCCGGGGCTCAAGGAAGGTGACTTTGTACGGGTGAGAAAACCTGTGCATGTCAGAAAAGGGAAATCAAAATTCAGCAACCCTATGCAGATTGTTAGAAGGAAGGGAACACATCGTTTTGAACTGAGTGATGGACGAACTTGGGACGTATCTCATCTGGCACCACTGCACTCAGAATTTGCTCAGGTTCCTGAACACTCTGAACAATCAACTTCTGCTGCATCGCCTGAAAGTGATAACAACCAATTGGAGGGACGTTGTAGAAGGAAGCCAGTATGGTTGAAGGACTATGTAACTTAAACTGCTAAAGTAGGCAAAGGAAAAGGAAAAAAGCCAAAGTTTAGTTCAGGACAGTTGTGGTTTGAACTGAAGAAATGTTCATATAACTATTCATACTATATGTGTTTGTCAAGAGAAATTGTTTGACATTGTTTTGAGTTTCTAATATAAGTAAAGGAATCCGGTAAGAGAACAAAACGATTGAATACAGTGTTTAGCAAATGTTCATTGTAACTGCAGAGGAAAACAAATTAAGTCATGGGGAGATGTTGTGTTCTCTTATTACATTGCTTGTTGATAAATGTCCACTAGAGGGAGATATTGTTCTAGACATAGAAAAAGGAGAAAAAATGAAAAAAGTAAAGAGACCTGTTCGTTACTCGGTGTGCTCTCATTTCTTTTTATGCAATTACACAACAGATTCATTCAGAGACACACAGACACTTTCACTCCTGCGTTCAGGGGATTCTGTGCAGATAGATATAAGTCTAATATTAACGTTATGCTGCATAAATAACGAAGCGTGTAATATAAGAGATAAATGAAGAGTTAAATCCCGTTTATTATAAACCTGCTATCAGATGCTTCATCTGTGGCCGGGTTTCTCGACAGCGATTGATCTGAGAGTTTAAGAGCGTTTTCTGAGTCATTTTACGATCTTTCGTTATTGATCCACGTGTGTTTCCCAGAAATGCACTTAACACAATCGCAGTATCTGTGCTTTAAGAGCTGCTTAGAGTCGCTGTCCGTTTGTCAAGTGCTGAAATCTCATCTTATAGAGTGACTCGTGATTGTAGCACACGCTCGTTTACTGAAATGTTCATCTAATGCTGTGTTCAGACTCTGTCAGCAGATTGTCATTTGACTGACAGCTTCTGATCAATGTGGAAGCAGACAAATATCTCCAAATGAAAGAAAACTCGGGTTTATCTTTGCAACAATACCCTTCACAAGGCGTTCAGATGAAGAAAAAAAGATGCAACTCCAGAAGAAGGACACAGATTCAGTTCACATTAAGAGGAGCATCCAGCAGGACATACAGAAGATCAAAAAAAAAAAAAAGTGGTAAATGTAACTTGTTTATATCTGTAGACACGCTGTGATAGATGTGTGTGGGGTTAATGGGAGGATTATATCTTAAGGTTACTGAAATATTTCAGAAAACATATTGTAATGTGATCAGAGACATGAGAAGATATTTACAATTACCCATAGAAGGTAACTCAAACAATACAGTTTGTTGTAAATATTTTATTTATTTATTTATTTTTGATCGCTCTCTCTTATAGATATGAAGATTAGTAAAATATACATTTATACAATGGCCATGTCTCTTTTCAAATAAGAATAGTTTTAGAAGTATTTTTTCCATTTAATGCATTAAAAATATTAACATTCACTTTCCTTCAGTTGGGCATATATTCAGTCATAGTTGCAACATAAGTTTTCAATATCGTTAGGATATAAAAATATTAATGATAGTATGTATTTTTGAAATAGTAATATAATATATTTTGGAGATGAATATTTCAATGCATTTTTTACTACAAGTGAACTATTTATCATTTCCACAGTCTTTAAATTGTGATCTAAAAGAGTTTGTTGTGTGATTTCCTCTAGTGGACAACATTAGTATTACAGCCTTCATCTCTGTTAGCTCCCTGAGCAGCAGAAATTCATCAAACTTGACATATTTATCTTGTCCATGTGTATGAATTTCTGAGAAATTATGGATCCAAACACTGAAACTGATCTCCCTTTATAACTTTAAACTGGTCATGTTTAATTGTTGCAGCTGAAATTGACATTTTGTGATCACTACATCATGTTTGTTTCCCTCCTTCACTCTCTAGGTCTGTGATACCATACTCTCACACACCATGGACCAGTTCTCCTTCACAAACACCTTGTTAGTGTCACTGTGCTTCAAGCAGACAGGTTTGAACAGGACACAATGGTGTTTCCTGAAGATGCACTGAGCAGGACTTTGAAGGTCTATCCAGAGCTCAGTGAGAGTAAGCTGAAGACAGAGCTTAGTCTCATCTACTGCAAGGAAGAGTTCAGAAGCTCTCGTGCTGCTGTGGACCTTCTCCAGCTGTTTATGGAGAACAATCTTGAACAAGATCCTCATCAGCACACCCATGACCACAGCAGAAGTGATCTGAGAGCTGCTTCTCAAGCTTGAAGAGAATGAAGACTTCTCTGAGAAACAGCAGGAGCCAGGAGAGACTGAATGCATTGTTCATGCTGTCAGTGGAGAAGAGACTGGGACTGAGATGATGATTTCAACCAGAAAGAAAACCAGGGACAAATCTGACAGCCAGAAAGAAAGGAGAGACAAATATATTTTCAAATAGTGCTACAGGCCAGTGATTAGACAACTTCATTGTGTGTGTGTGTGTGTGTGTGTGTGTGTGTGTGTGTGTGTGTGTGTGTGTGTGTGTGTGTGCGCGTGTGTGTGTGTGTGTGTGTGTGTGTGTGAATGATTACCTTGATTACTGAACTGATAATACTACTATAAATCTGATACTGATAATAAAACTACTGCTGATAATAAAACCACATTGAACTCAAATTCACTGATTCATGGTACATTTATTGCATTCTTTAACAGTTGACTTTAACATTAATATTTTCAATATTTTATCTGGCAGTAATGATACATAATCACCTGATAAATGGCTGTTTACAGTCCTGCATTACTAACAGTTTAGTTTTTCAGTTTGTTTGTGCACCCACAAAAGTGTTTTTTAGCACCAGCCGTCACTGATTCACACGTTATAGAAACAAAAATGATGGTGTATAAAATGTATTTTTATAATCATTTATAATATTCAGGAGAAAGTCGGTGTAATGAGGGGCAGAAACCGAAAAGAAGAGGTTTTGTTCACTCTTAGAATAGGACACACTGGACTGAATCAGACACTGTTCAAAACAGACAAACATCAACAGGTTTGTGTGAAAACTGTGAGGAAACGGAGTCAGTGTTACGTGTGTTATTGGAGAGGAGGAAATATGAGGAGGAAAGAAGGGAAATGATCCAAATGATGAAGACAGACATTGTAAACGTTAATGTTCAGAAGCTTTAAGAAGGAAGTACTTGTGTTCAAACATCTCATGATTTACCCCCAAAAATACAGGATTGATGGAAAGAATATAATTAATTTCTAAATGTCCTAGTTTGTCATACACTGCTCCACACTCCAGTCTCGTGAGTGGCATTAATTTACATTGGTTTTCAGCCACCAATCAAATCAAAAGAAGAAGAAGAAGCTTTCCTACAAGAAAAATCCTGACCCATGCTTTATTCCAGTTGGTGGCGGTAATGCAACAGTTAGGCTGCAATCCATCAATAAACACCAGAGAAGAAGAAGCAGAAGCAGCAGAAGAAGAGCCAGTTCTTCTTCATTTTGGCGGTTTTCTGAGGTGAGTAGTTCACTATCTTCACGCAGTTGTAAAATCCTCTTTACACCTTTTGTTTCGAGCAAACTCTTCACATAGAAAACTGTAAGATGTGGAAATACTCTGATGTTATGAATGCGCTAAATAACATTAGAAATGTGTTCAGATTGATAAGGACAAATCACAATGTTTGATAAAGATGTGTTTCTATCAGCAAACAGTCAGAATAAAGTGATGATCTGCTGCTGATCCTGAATGTCTTGTTTAATGAGTGTTTCTAGTCTGAGACTCATCAATATTATCAGCTGATCAAAATCCTCTTTATTTCATGATAATAGATCCTGTTTTCACCTCATTCATTACACTGATGACTTCAGATCTGTTCATTGACACATTAAGATCATTTTATTGCTGTGAAGATCAGAAAACAACACGGTTATCAGTTATTGTGACATTACAAGATGAAACTATCACAACAGCATTTATTCATTAGTCTGTGATAAACCATGTTTCATATAAAACACAAAACTAAAACACATTCAGTTCAACTCAATTCATTGGTGCTTTATTTGTACCTTGCAAATTTGTAAAATGATATTTCTATGTTTATTCTTTCACTTTTTAAATTCTTACATTGCTTATATTTAGCATCTTTTAATTGTGTTTTTTCTTATATATTTATGTGTCATATTTATGAAAAATGATCAGTTTGGGAGTTCAAAGCTGGTTCGCGAATCATTTGAGTCAGTTTGAAAGTTCGGAGCGGGATTGCGAATCATTTGAGTCAGTTTGGGAGTTCAAAGCGGGTTCGCGAATCATTTGAATCAGTTTGAAAGTTCGGAGCGGGATTGCGAATCATTTGAGTCAGTTTGATGATCGCGAATCATTTGAGTCAGTATGGGAGTTCAAAGCGGGTTCGCGAATCATTTGAATCAGTTTGAAAGTTCGGAGCGGGATTGCGAATCATTTGAGTCAGTTTGATGATCGCGAATCATTTGAGTCAGTTTGGGAGTTCGTAGTGGGTTCGCGAATCATTTGAGTCAGTTTGGGGATCGCGAATCATAGCTTTATATGGATAGGCATTTATAACTAATTTAGTATCTAGTTCTAATTACGTTTTCCATGCGTGTTTAGGTGCGATATGTGAACTCGTATTTTTTGTTTTAAAAAATGTGTTATTTTTAAATGACTGGGTAAAATAAAAAAAAAATAAAAAAAAACTGGACACAATATATATTTAGTTTTTGAGCAACATACAGAATATTAGAAACAGAATTAGTTTATTTTTTTTCTTTGATTTTGTTTCCCAAAAAGACTGACATCTTTATTTAACCTAAATATGTTATTACAGTTATTTAATTTTTGTTACATAATTCATATACATATAATTTATATAATTTAATATCATTTCGTTATATAATAATAATCATACACATAATTTGATTTAATAATAACCCAATGTGAAGCAAAAACAGAATATTCTGACAAGCTTTGTGAAATTATATATATATATATATATATATATTACTCTTTGTATTTTTGTCAATATGGTAGAATATTATCCTATTTAAATCAAGTTAGGTCAAAAGTAATCTAAAGTAGTCTGATTAGATTATCTAAAATGTGTAATGTAATGGATTATGTTACTAACTATAATTATTGTCATGTAATTTGGAATCAGTACCGGATTACAGTTTACATAGCTAGGCTATTTTAGTTCCCCTCACTCCACAACAATCCTTTCAATTAACAGTATTTAGAAAAGAACAAGAATTAAAAATATAAGAAGCTATAGCAATACAGACGACAAGCCAAAACTAATTAATTTAAGCCAAAACGAAACTGAAACCAACATTGGCTCTCTCATTCGACACAAAATCAAATGTTTCCGTATTTGCGATGTATTTGTATTTATTATGTACTTCACTCACATTCAAATATCTACGTAAAACAAAATGTTTTGCATAACATCACGTGGTACAGTGATAACACTTAATGGCACAGATTTTACTACATATTTATGTTTTTTCATGTTTGACTGACTGTATTTTATAATGATAATTAAGAGACTGCATTGTCAAAGTAACTGTGTGTGCATGCTGCCCCAGCACAATCACTTGAATCATTTATTTTTCAGTGGAACTGTGGAAGCAACTTCTCATTTTAGTCAAAAAGATCATCGTAACTGTAAACGGTTTCCCCTTTATATGTGCACATTCACAATAAAAACAAATCTTTATGCTTTAAGCCTAAAGAAAAATAGGATGCTGCTTTCTGTCGTCTGGTTTCCTTTTGCGCAGCACATACTAGGCTACTTGTTGCACAGTTTTTTGTTCATTTTCTTGATTTATTAAGTAACAATGTATTTTTCGTATAGGCCTATTTCTCACAGAGCTGCAGGTGCGTGATGTGATATGAAGATTGTTTGCTGCTTTGTGCGCATGTAAAATGAATTCCCGGGAAACAAATGTTAGTATTTTGAATAGGTCACAGACACTTATCCTTTCTAATTTAATTCAATTCTAATTTAAAATAATCTTGTCGGTTAAAAGTTAATAATCTGTTAACGAGCGTCGCTTGTCGGTTAGGAAAAATAACCAAAAATAACATCCCTAACACACACATTAGCACACAGGTGACAGTTGACCAATCAGAGCGTCAGGGAGAAGTTGGAGCGTGGGGACTTATTAAAAGTTCCCAATGCTTCAGGAAAAGCTGCGTTTTGAAAGAGTTTTGCTTTGATTAACCACGACAAACAATGAGCCAATTGTTCCTGTGCAGTGCTTGCCATCTCCTCATTAGACATGATTTTACATGGATTATGATCATAATAAAAAAGTTTTTGTTTTCAGTATGTTATATTTCATTAAGTACTAAGTTAAAGCTTTCTATAGATATATTTATGTCTGTGAGGCATGTTTTCGCTGAGTTTCGGTTCATTTTTGTGAAGCACTTCTTTTCAAGACCAGACGGCAGAAAGCGCTTCATGTTTGTTTTCTTTATTTTATAAAAGCACAACATTTTGTTGATATTGTGAGTGAGCAAAAATAAAAGTAGACCCTTTACAGTTACAAATGAATCACTAAATAAATCAAGTAATTTCATGCAAGTGATCGCGCTGGTGCCTCCATGTCCTGCAAAGCACACATAGCTTCCACTTTCTGCACAAACTATTGGATATAGCACACATTTATCTAGGTTTAACGTTTAAATATTGTTATATGCTTGAACTCTTTTAGTATATCTATAGATCTTATTTTAGGCAAGTCGTGATGATTTGAGAAGGATAAATTGATCAAACATATATGATCAGCTTACTGTCTGCCACTGTCCGCTTGGTCATTACTTTAAAAAACAAAAAATAAAATGTAACAAACAAAAAAATGCTCCAAACATTTTTCAAAATTAACTTAATAAAAAAAAATCAAACATTGAATAGTTCTCACTACAGAAACATGGGTTTGTGTCCACATTTTTTTAATGTAGATCATTGTACCTCATTTTATAAAAATGGTCATAATTTTGCATAAATGTTCACTCACATTTCTCTGATTTATATTTTATTTATTTATATTGTAAAGCTTTTACTTCCATTTCAGATCTGATGGAGGAGAGTGAAGAGCAGAAAAATCATCACGGCACAACCAGCGAAAACACTCGCTCACGGACCGAAAGAGTTTCTTTACTGAGAAGAAGAAACAAGAAAAGTTTGACCTGCACTCAGTGTGGAGAGAGTTTGTCAAACAAATTTACTCTCAGTGTTCAGATGAGGATCCACACTGGAGAGAAACCGTTCACATGTGATCAGTGCGAGAAGAGCTTCACAGATTTAGGAAGTCTGAGGAATCATGAGAACATCCACACCAGAGAGAAACTGCATGAATGTGATCAATGTGGAAAAACATTTGTGAGAGCTTCACACCTGAAGAATCACCTGAAAGTTCATTCAAAAGAGAAAACACATTCATGTTCTTTAGGTGGAAAGAGCTTTTCAGAACTGGGCAATTTAAAACTTCATCAGAAGATACACACTGGTGTGAGAGATCATGTGTGCTTTGAGTGTGAGAAGACTTTTACTACAACTCAACATTTAAAACTGCACTAGAGGATCCACACTGGAGAGAAACCTTACAAGTGTTCACACTGTGGCAAGATTCAGTCAGTCAGGAGACCTGAAATCACACTAGAGGATCCACACTGGAGAGAAACCTTACAAGTGTTCACACTGTGGCAAGATTCAGTCAGTCAGGAGACCTGAAATCACACTAGAGGATTCACACTGGAGAGAAACCTTACAAGTGTTCACACTGTGACAAGAGATTCAGTCGGTCAGGAGACCTGAAATCCCACGAGATGATTCACACTGGAGAGAAACCTTACAAGTGTTCACACTGTGACAAGAGATTCAGTCGGTCAGGAGACCTGAAATCACACAAGAGGATCCACACTGGAGAGAAACCTTACAAGTGTTCACACTGTGGCAAGATTCAGTCAGTCAGGAGACCTGAAATCACACGAGAGGATCCACACTGGAGAGAAACCGTACAAGTGTTCACACTGTGAGAAGAGATTCAGTCGGTCAGGAGACCTGAAATCACACGAGAGGATCCACACTGGAGAGAAACCTTACAAGTGTTCACACTGTGGCAAGATTCAGTCAGTCAGGAGACCTGAAATCACACGAGAGGATCCACACTGGAGAGAAACCTTACAAGTGTTCACACTGTGGCAAGATTCAGTCAGTCAGGAGACCTGAAATCACACGAGAGGATCCACACTGGAGAGAAACCTTACAAGTGTTCACACTGTGACAAGAGATTCAGTCAGTCAGGAGACCTGAAATCACACGAGAGGATCCACACTGGAGAGAAACCTTACAAGTGTTCACACTGTGACAAGAGATTCAGTCAGTCAGGAGACCTGAAATCACACGAGAGGATCCACACTGGAGAGAAACCTTACAAGTGTTCACACTGTGGCAAGATTCAGTCAGTCAGGAGACCTGAAATCACACGAGAGGATTCACACTGGAGAGAAACCTTACAAGTGTTCACACTGTGACAAGAGATTCAGTCAGTCAGGAGACCTGAAATCACACGAGAGGATTCACACTGGAGAGAAACCTTACAAGTGTTCACACTGTGGCAAGATTCAGTCAGTCAGGAGACCTGAAATCACACTAGAGGATTCACACTGGAGAGAAACCTTACAAGTGTTCACACTGTGACAAGAGATTCAGTCAGTCAGGAGACCTGAAATCACACGAGAGGATCCACACTGGAGAGAAACCTTACAAGTGTTCACACTGTGGCAAGATTCAGTCAGTCAGGAGACCTGAAATCACACTAGAGGATTCACACTGGAGAGAAACCTTACAAGTGTTCACACTGTGACAAGAGATTCAGTCGGTCAGGAGACCTGAAATCACACTAGAGGATCCACACTGGAGAGAAACCTTACAAGTGTTCACACTGTGGCAAGATTCAGTCAGTCAGGAGACCTGAAATCACACGAGAGGATCCACACTGGAGAGAAACCTTACAAGTGTTCACACTGTGACAAGAGATTCAGTCAGTCAGGAGACCTGAAATCACACGAGAGGATCCACACTGGAGAGAAACCTTACAAGTGTTCACACTGTGACAAGAGATTCAGTCAGTCAGGAGACCTGAAATCACACGAGAGGATCCACACTGGAGAGAAACCTTACAAGTGTTCACACTGTGGCAAGATTCAGTCAGTCAGGAGACCTGAAATCACACGAGAGGATTCACACTGGAGAGAAACCTTACAAGTGTTCACACTGTGACAAGAGATTCAGTCAGTCAGGAGACCTGAAATCACACGAGAGGATAAACACTGGAGAGAAACCTTACAAGTGTTCACACTGTGACAAGAGATTCAGTCAGTCAGGAGACCTGAAATCACACGAGAGGATTCACACTGGAGAGAAACCTTACAAGTGTTCACACTGTGACAAGAGATTCAGTCAGTCAGGAGACCTGAAATCACACGAGAGGATTCACACTGGAGAGAAACCGTACAAGTGTTCACACTGCGACGAGATTCTGTCAGTCAGGAGACCTGAAATCACACGAGAGGACTCACACTGGAGAGAAACCTTACAAGTGTTCACACTGTGACAAGAGATTCAGTCAGTCAGGAGACCTGAAATCACACGAGAGGATCCACACTGGAGAGAAACCTTACAAGTGTTCACACTGTGACAAGAGATTCAGTCAGGAGACCTGAAATCACACGAGAGGATCCACACTGGAGAGAAACCTTACAAGTGTTCACACTGCGACGAGATTCAGTCGGTCAGAAGACCTGAAATCACACGAGAGGACTCACACTGGAGAGAAACCTTACAAGTGTTCACACTGTGACAAGAGATTCAGTCAGTCAGGAGACCTGAAATCACACGAGAGGATTCACACTGGAGAGAAACCTTACAAGTGTTCACACTGTGACGAGATTCAGTCAGTCAGGAGACCTGAAATCACACGAGAGGATTCACACTGGAGAGAAACCTTACAAGTGTTCACACTGTGACAAGAGATTCAGTCAGTCAGGAGACCTGAAATCACACGAGAGGACTCACACTGGAGAGAAACCTTACAAGTGTTCACACTGTGACAAGAGATTCAGTCAGGAGACCTGAAATCACACGAGAGGATTCACACTGGAGAGAAACCTTACAAGTGTTCACACTGCGACGAGATTCAGTCAGTCAGGAGACCTGAAATCACATGAGAGGATTCACACTGGAGAGAAACCTTACAAGTGTTCACACTGCGACGAGATTCAGTCAGTCAGGAGACCTGAAATCACACGAGAGGATTCACACTGGAGAGAAACCGTACAAGTGTTCACACTGTGACAAGAGATTCAGTCAGTCAGGAGACCTGAAATCACACGAGAGGACTCACACTGGAGAGAAACCTTACAAGTGTTCACACTGTGACAAGAGATTCAGTCAGGAGACCTGAAATCACACGAGAGGATTCACACTGGAGAGAAACCGTACAAGTGTTCACACTGCGACGAGATTCAGTCAGTCAGGAGACCTGAAATCACACGAGAGGATTCACACTGGAGAGAAACCGTACAAGTGTTCACACTGTGACAAGAGATTCAGTCAGTCAGGAGACCTGAAATCACACGAGAGGACTCACACTGGAGAGAAACCTTACAAGTGTTCACACTGTGACAAGAGATTCAGTCAGGAGACCTGAAATCACACGAGAGGATCCACACTGGAGAGAAACCTTACAAGTGTTCACACTGTGACAAGAGATTCAGTCGGCCAGGAGACCTGAAATCACATGAGAGGATCCACACTGGAGAGAAACCTTACAAGTGTTCACACTGCGACGAGATTCAGTCGGTCAGGAGACCTGAAATCACACAAGAGGATTCACACTGGAGAGAAACCTTACATGTGTTCACACTGTGACAAGAGATTCAGTCAGGAGACCTGAAATCACACAAGAGGATCCACACTGGAGAGAAACCTTACAAGTGTTCACACTGTGACAAGAGATTCAGTCATTCAGGAGACCTGAAATCACACGAGAGGATTCACACTGGAGAGAAACCTTACAAGTGTTCACACTGTGACAAGAGATTCAGTCAGTCAGGAGACCTGAAATCACACGAGAGGATTCACACTGGAGAGAAACCTTACAAGTGTTCACACTGTGACAAGAGATTCAGTCAGTCAGGAGACCTGAATTCACACGAGAGGATTCACACTGGAGAGAAACCTTACAAGTGTTCACACTGTGACAAGAGATTCAGTCAGGAGACCTGAAATCACACAAGATGATCCACACTGGAGAGAAACCTTACAAGTGTTCACACTGTGACAAGAGATTCAGTCAGTCAGGAGACCTGAAATCACACGAGAGGATTCACACTGGAGAGAAACCGTACAAGTGTTCACACTGTGACAAGAGATTCAGTCAGGAGACCTGAAATCACACGAGATGATTCACACTGGAGAGAAACCTTATAAGTGTTCACACTGTGACAAGAGATTCAGTCAGTCAGGAGACCTGAAATCACACGAGAGGATTCACACTGGAGAGAAACCGTACAAGTGTTCACACTGTGACAAGAGATTCAGTCGGTCAGGAGACCTGAAATCACACAAGAGGATCCACACTGGAGAGAAACCTTATAAGTGTTCACACTGTGACAAGAGATTCAGTCAGTCAGGAGACCTGAAATCACACGAGAGGATTCACACTGGAGAGAAACCTTACAAGTGTTCACACTGTGAGAAGAGATTCAGTCAGTCAGGAGACCTGAAATCACACGAGAGGATTCACACTGGAGAGAAACCGTACAAGTGTTCACACTGTGACAAGAGATTCAGTCGGTCAGGAGACCTGAAATCACACAAGAGGATCCACACTGGAGAGAAACCGTACAAGTGTTCACACTGTGAGAAGAGATTCAGTCAGTCAGGAGACCTGAAATCACACGAGAGGATCCACACTGGAGAGAAACCTTACAAGTGTTCACACTGTGACAAGAGATTCAGTCAGGAGACCTGAATCACACGAGAGGATCCACACTGGAGAGAAACCGTACAAGTGTGTTCAGTGCGGGAAGAGTTTCACACACAACGGAAATTTTAAGAAACGCGTGAACATCCACACTCGAGAGAACCTGCACCCATGTGATCTGTGTGAAAAAAACATTTTTAAGAGCTTCACACCTGAAGAGTCACCTGAAAGTTCATTCAAAGTAGGAACCACATTCATGTTCTTTGTGTGGAGAGAGATTTTCACATCTTCAGAGTTTAAAACTACATCAGAAGATACACACTGGTGTGAGAGATCATGTGTGCTTCGAGTGTGAGAAGACTTTTATTACAGCTACACATTTGAAACAGCAGAGGATCCACACTGTTTCACTCAAACATCTACTACACAAACACACTAAACACATTCAGAGTAGATCATCTTCAGATCCAGCACAAGTTAACAACTTTATTAATCTCACAAGTTAGCATAGTAGCATCATATAACAAACACAAGATATCACATAGAAATACAGAAAACACAAGTAAAAACACAACCCAACATGCTTCATAAATAAATTTGTTAAAAAAAATGTATTCTTGTCTTTTCTGAGGTAAAATATTGTGACTATTCATAAGCCTTTTGATTGCTGCTATAAATGCTTAGTTAGAAAAAGTATAAGTTTAAGTACATTCATTATTTGTAGTTCACCAGCCACTCAATAAATGTGATACGCTTTGTGCTTTGTCACTTTTATTATAACACAAAATCTCATCTTTCCAGTTCTGTTTAAACACATAAAACATTTGTATGATAGTATTATGATGTTCTACATGAATGAAGTAATATTCACAGTCATGTCTGGTATGATCTGAATTCTCTCAGGGCGACTGCTACAATGATCTCAATCTTACAGTTAATATAAAGAAGGGAAATACAGATCCTGAGAGTTTAGAGATATTCTGCTCACTGTCGAGTGTGTGTCAGGTCCCAGGGTCTTTAATGTGAGTTGTAATGTGTAATGTGAAATGATCACGTGATCAATGCATCAGTGTTTGCTGTGGTCTGAAGTACTTCAGGAAATGTTGTAAGAAGATCCGGGTCCTTCTGTATCCAGATGAGCTCGTAGTGTGCAGTGTGTTCATATACACTCCATACTCGCTCTTAGATCTTTGGGAAAGTGATGTGTTGTATTGATTTGATATCTCTGAATTGGCTCTGTAATTGGTATAATACATATTTACCTGACTGATAATAAATTGTGACATTTGAATTGATTCTGACTTAACTAGAGTCAGTAATCTCAGAGTAATTATGTGAAGTGTATTACACCACAGTAAATCTATGCTCAGGTTAGTAAACAAAGCCATTACTCGATGAGACGCACGAGTGCTGGATGATTACTGACCTACAGCAGCGATAACATTACAGGTTTAAAACCAAGTCATTGAGCGTAGAACCACCATCAATATGTTTGTCTAATGAAGACACAGTTGTGTAATAATAGAAGTGAAATTGTGTGTGTGGTATGAATTAATTTATTCAAATTCATGTCAAAACAACTGTAAAACAAGACTTTCACAGCTTTATATTAATTGTTGAATGATTGTTGAAAAACAAAAAAAACACGACCTTTTCACAACGTGAAAAAAAAAGGTTTTACAACGTTGTTGTGTGTGCTGGGTAATAATGCTTTTTTTAGAGCCTGATGGAGGTGAATGGTGCTCCTCAAACTGAAAGATGCATCCTAAAATTCAGATGATCAATACCTGCGTGCTTTCTTTCAGTTTATTTCGTGAATTTAGATGTGTGCAGTCTTCCGTTTGAGAGACACCCATGGATAAGATCTGTTGAACTGAAAAAGGCTCTGAATCAGGAGTCGATTATTCCTCTTGATTCAATCGATTCCTTTGGATTCGACTCTCGATTCCCAACGCCTCAGAATCCATCTAACCTGATATTTTACATTCCTCAAAACAAATATGTCTTAGTTGAGCTTTTAATGACAAATATGAACATTTATAAATGTTTTAAACAAAAAAATACTAAAAAAAATAAAACAAATAATGGTAAACTAAATTGAAAGACTAATAATTGGATGAAGTACTGCTTGAAAAACCTTTTTCTGGCCTTTTATAGTTATCTTCATCTTAACAATCATGAACTCTTTAATCCAAATTTGACCTTTGTTTGGTTTCAACACATCTTCTCTAAGCACCATATCTTTTATAATATCATTAATACTCTGCTTCACAATGGTGAGGTGCTGCCTAAATTTCTGCCGTACTCATTGAATATCTGTCCATGTGAGAACAGATAAAGGTCGATCTCTCTCATCTCTCACACTTTTTACAGTCTAAAGATTGAGATTCGAGTCTCAAACAAGATCTTTCTTCTGTGTTCCTGGGGTTTCTCTTCATCAGATCCAGAAATGTCTCTGTCTATCAGATACACATCACATACTCTTTTACATTCCTAACCATTTATCAAAAATCACACATATAACTTATTTTTTAATGTAACTCAATCTGTATATTTTCTGAAAGGTGCTGAGGTCAGATCTGCTGATGTTGGTCGTGTTATCATTGTATCGTTGCTTGTCATTGTTTGTTCTTCAGTCTCACTATCATCTTCATTTTACTGTCTGCTGACTTTTATAACATTGTCTGGAAAATAAACATTATTATTATTATTATTATTTGTTGTGGATTCTTCTGAAATGGATATATATAGCACTTATCTTATCCACTTCTCTTCTGTTTTTCTGATTCTGATGCAGGATTTTGAGGACAGTGATAAAGACAGGAATATGAAGATGAGCTCAAAATATTAGAGAATAAATTACATTGAGAGAAAATAAGACAGCTGTGATATTTGTCATTTAAACTTAAATTACATAAAATCAGTGTTATAAATGTTGAATACGAGTACAGAAAGACAGTAAATAATGAAGAAGACTCTAAATTCATTAGTCAGTCTAATATTTCCTGAAATGTGCGATTTAAAATACATAAATTATAACTAAATATTTGATTGTAAAATGATAAAAATGTTAATTTCAGCTGTAAATAATAGGTAAAGTGCTGTTTTGTCTTTTTCAAACTCAAGTTTATGACTTACAGTCTCAGTTTTTCTCTTTTAATAGACATAAGAGTCGAAACTATTGAAATCTTAAATGACAGATTGTGAAAAGCACATATATCTACATCACAGCGACCTGTAAAACTGAACAGAGATGATAAATTCAGAAAATAAGAGGAAAATAACTGGGCATTTTCTATTTGTATGTAGAAACTGAAAGTTCATTATAATTAATTGAGTTCTGAACTAATTCAATGAATCATAGATTTCATATATCTTAATTATTCATCATAACCTACAGAATAACTGAATAAATCATTCAATCTGAATTCATATACTATTGCTGTAATGAAAGAAATGAAAATAAAACCAGGACTGTATATAATTCTGTTATATAACAATCATTACCTTTCAGATTGATATGTTTGTCTTGGATTATTTGATATGGTTTGTCTGTCATTATTCATTAACCCTTCAGAGTAGTCAAATGTATCAGAAGGAGGTGAATGGAGCAGATTGAGAGGGAGAATGTGAAGAAACAGCAGGTGGCGCTAGTGCACTGTTTTAGTTTGGGATCTGCTGTTAGAAGGAAGAAGAAGGAGAAAGCAGGTGTGTTTGTGCTTCACATTCCTGTCCAGTTGGTGGCGCTGATGCACGAGATCTGTTGTTAACTGGACTTTGATTTTCTCCAAGATGAAGTCGTGTCAGGTGACAAACATCAATCGTGAAGATCGCACAGGTGTTTAACAGCGATCACAAACCGGAAGTGTTTGAAAGACTTCTGGATTCTGTTCCTGCAGCACAAGATCGTCTGAACTACTGCAAGTAAGTCTGAATACTTTCACCATTACACTTATTTAGGAGAATGATGAACGCATTTCAGAGCTGGATGAAGCGGGATTTGTTCAGTTATAACTTATACCTGTCTGTCACCGAAGAAACAAACCACAGAGAAACAGAGAGATATTAATAAAACAAACCGTTTAAAGATGATGAATGTTAAAACATTTTTGCAAGTCTGTAAAAATATCTGTAAAAATATAGGATAGCAGTCCGAAAATAATTCTAAAAGTGTTGTTTTATTTCCTCCTTTTTGTATTTTAAGCCGTATTTTAAGACCGAAAGTGTTTTGTGGTCAAATCAAACCTGTTCTTCTGGACAGACAGCTTGATAAACACGAGCAAAACAAATCTTCTTTTAAACTTTTTAATGATCCGAAGCTTAATATATAGTAAATTATTACTGATAGTAATGTGTAAGTAAATAAAGACGTGTGTTGTGAGTGATCTGAAGAGATTATTACATGGCAGTATATTTGCATCATATTTTATTTGTATATTGATTGCTTGATAACTCAGAGATTCAGCACTAGTTATTTTCTTCATCATTTGTTCCTCTGAACTCTCATGATCTTGATCTGATTGTCATGTCCAGGTCATGATGAGCATCTGATCGTCTTCAGAGACACAAAGATCTCAGTGTTGAGCTGTTCATCTGCAGTATGTCAGAGAAGAGAGGAAAGACGAGTCTCTCACACAAACAGAGGTAACACTGAGTCTGCTTTCAGACAATCATTTTAAACACTGCTGCACTTTCAGAGGATTGATGGAAAAAACAAAACCTTAATAAACTTTGTGTTATATTTACAAATGATTTGCAGAACCTCAGAGCTTCATAACTTCCTACTTAAAAATAACATTTGTGTATATATATATATATATATATCATAATCATCATTTCCAGTCCCTCAATCTCGCTCAAAAAAAAAAAAAAAGCCAATAGATTTTAAATATCTCAGAATAGAAAATCCAAATCATCATTTGCAGTCAATTTACACTCTTCA
Source organism: Carassius carassius (assembly GCF_963082965.1). Classification (NCBI taxonomy): domain Eukaryota; kingdom Metazoa; phylum Chordata; class Actinopteri; order Cypriniformes; family Cyprinidae; genus Carassius; species Carassius carassius. Next base: position 921,065 of record NC_081770.1, on the reverse strand, counting down.
GCACTGAGTCTGTACTTAAGTAAATTATTCCATATCAGTGATTTTAGTTTTTAGGTCTTAAATTGATTGTCAGACATTAAAAAATGATTGCACACTTATTTTAAAGGTTTATATGATACTTTTGATTGTTCTCATTTTTCTTTAGTGTGTAATGTATCTGTTTGTGTAAGATCTTCAAAGTTACAAAGGTCACAGTCTCCTGTAAAGTGATTTATTCTGTCTAACAGAGAACACTGATCCAGAAATGATTAAAATGCCTTGACTGAATCCAGATATTAATTTCACAAATGTGTGCATCACAATGTGAAATATCAGCGTAATGCTGTTCAAAGTTTTACACAAAGAGAAGACGAGTCTTCAGTGAGTTGTAGTGTTGTCGTCATGTTGTGGAGACGCTGTGTGTTTGGATGAGAAAGAAAACCCTCTTTGTTTGGATTCAGTGTTTAAGATTTATTAATAACTCTGTTCCTGAGCCATACGACCCAAAGGTTAGCTTGTGTACAGCACGCTTTATGAATCTGCAGTGCATTTTCTCCCAGCTTCCTGTGTACAACATCAGATATACACAGCTAAGTACACTGTACATAAAATACAATAAACCACACCTAAATAACTGTACATAAAATACAATACACCACACCTAAATAACTGTACATAAAATACAATACACCACACCTAAATAACTGTACATAAAATACAATACACCACACCTAAATACACTGTACATAAAATACAATACACCACACCTAAATAACTGTACATAAAATACAATAAACCACACCTAAATAACTGTACATAAAATACAATACACCACACCTAAATAACTGTACATAAAATACAATACACCACACCTAAATAACTGTACATAAAATACAATAAACCACACCTAAATAACTGTATTTTATGTTGACACTTCCGAACATAGTTGTTACAGTGAAGAAGAAAACTTATAACTTTATGAGTTTGTATCTGAAATGTAAGAGAATTGCAAAATAAAAGCTTATCTCTGTTAAACGTTCAGCTCAGACTTGGACTCGGGGTCAAAAGGATGCAGTACATTTTACAACAATATTGTAACAACCCAATAAACTAAGTGTGATTAACTTTTAAAATAGTGTCAGAACTGTGTAGCAATGACATTTCTACTTTTCTATTTTAGTCAAAAAAAAAAATCTCAAAAAGATAAGTCAAATATTTGTAAAAATATATTTATTCTCACATTAAGTACTTTACAGAAATTGTTAAACAAATGTGAGTCTGTAAACAAGAATGACTATCTTTAAATCTCTGCAGATGTTTCTGTGAAGGACTTGAGAGAATGTGTGTCGATATAAAACACAGATGAAGCTCCTGTAGAAACGTTTCTCTTCTCTCTTTGTGTCATTAGTGTAAGATCAGGCTCACATGTGTCTGTGAAGAGTGACTGGTCAAAGGATGACGTACCAGACTTCAGTGAGGAAAAAACATCTATCAAAAGGTATTTATTATCTTTGACATTATAATGTTGTGTTCGCTTATTTCTCCACTAAGATGCTTGTGATAGAAATGAATGAAATAAAACAATAATTCACTGATTTCCTCTTTATTGAACTCAGTCTGGAGCTTCTTTCCAGTAACACAATCACACAAGCAGACACAAGGAGGTATAAATTAACCATGAAAATAGATCATGCAGCCAAACATGAATATGTCTTTCCATCTATCCATAGTCATAGATGGACAAATGCATGTCTATAGTGTGCTTCATTACCATCCTCAACAGTGAAGCTCTTTAAATGAGACTGAAGGAGCTCCTGTAGTAAAGTGTTTTGTTCTTTGTGTCATTAGTGTAAGATCAGACTCACATGTGTCCAGCTCTGTGTCTGTGAAGAGTGACGAGTCAAAGGGTTTAGTACCAAACTTCAGTGAAGAAACACCATCACGAACCAAACGGTATTTGATCTGTTTCTTATTTTCCTTTAAACATAGACTGTGTCAGAAAGTGTATCAGAGAATAATTATCATAAAACTACTTGTAGTCCATAAATTTATCACTTATTTATTGTTTTTCTCTTTGCTAAAATGTTTAAAATATACTTTGGTCATATATATATTTTTTCCCCTAAAAATGCAGTATTTTGATTTATTTTATTTACGATCAGGCTTCAGTGTGAAACATTAGATCCAGATTTAAAGTCTCACAGGAACCAGAAGAATTATACAGACAGTCTCCTGCAGATCTTCCAGGTAATAAAACCCATTTTCAGGAATATTTAATAATTATAATAAACAAATATGCAATGAATATTTGTTATGCTGTGTTATGCTATAACTTTTATTTCTATTTTTTTCTTCTTAAGAACCCATAAAATAAGAACAAAAACCTATTTTTATTAATAGTTACAGCTATTTAAAGTTTGTCTCAACTTTATTTTTTATGAATATTTTTCATTAATGAATAAATAATTTTGACCAAATGAGATTTTTCTCTCATTCATTTTTGTCTTGCTTTGTAGGATCTTGAGAGCAAAATAATGACATTTCTAAAGAAAGAACTGGAAAAGTTTAGGAAAATATTACAAAAAGAGGACATGCAGTACTTTGTGAAGGACTTTAATGAGAACAGATGCAGTATGAAAGAAGCAGCTCTTGATCTCACGCTCTACTTCCTGAGAGAGATGAAGCAAGATGAAGCTGCTGATACTCTAGAAGGTAAGAGACTCGTGATCATCTGTCAGACTGTTACTTATAAATGTAGAGAGAAAATAAGATTAAACAATATCTGTATTTTTGTTTCTGTTTAGATGAGCTGGTCTTCATTCATCAGCTAAAGTGTAGCCTAAAGAAGAAGTATCAATGTGTGTTTGAAGGAATTGCAAAGCAAGGAGACTCTACACTTCTGAAGAACATCTACACAGATCTATATATCACTCAGGGTTGTAGTGAACAGGTCAATACTGAACATGAGGTGAGACAGATTGAAGTTGCTTCCAGACGTCATGAATCACAGGAGATACAGGTTGAGTGCAAACATTTGTTTGAAGCACCTGAACAAGACAAGAAGATCAGAACTGTACTGACAAAAGGAGTTGCTGGCATCGGAAAATCAGTCTCTGTGCAGAAGTTTGTTCTGGATTGGGCCGAAGGAAAAGAAAATCAAGATATCAGCTTCATATTTCCTCTTCCATTCAGAGAGATGAACTTAAAGGAGCAAGAAAAACTTAGTTTGATGGACCTTATAACTCAGTTTTTCCCAGAGACAAAAGGACTGAACCTTACGAGAAGAAATCAGTTCAAAGTCTTGTTCATTCTTGATGGATTGGATGAATGTCGACTTCCTGTAAACTTTAAGGACAATGAGACGTGGTCTGATGTTTCATCACCAGTCTCTCTGGATGTTCTCCTGACGAACCTCATCAAGGGAAATCTGCTTCCTTCTGCTCTCATCTGGATCACCAGCAGACCAGCAGCTGCCAGTAAGATTCCTCCTGACTGTATCGACCGGCTGACAGAGATACGAGGATTCAATGATGCACAAAAGGAGGAGTACTTCAGAAAAAGATTCACGGATGAGAATCAGGCCAAAGAAATCATTGATCATGTTAAACAATCAAAGAGTCTCTTTATCATGTGCCACATCCCAGTCTTCTGCTGGATTTCAGCCACTGTTCTCCAGAACATTTTAGAGGAGAAAAGAAATAATGTTGTGAAAAACAATCAGGCTGATGATGTCTCCAAAACACTGCAGGAGTCAAATACTGAAGACACTCCTAAGACTCTGACACAAATGTACACACACTTCCTCAGATTTCAGATCCAGCAGAGCAGACGAAAGTATGATGGAGAACATACACCAGATGTTTCCTGGGATAAAGATGCCATCTTTTCACTGGGGAAACTGGCATTTGATCAGCTGGAAAGAAACAATGTGATCTTCTATGACACAGATCTGGAAGCCTGTGGTATTGACGTCTATAAGGCATCAGTGTACTCAGGCATGTGTACCCAGATCTTTAAGGAGGAAACAGGGATCACTCTTGGTACCATGTACTGCTTCGTTCACTTGAGCATTCAAGAGTTTATTGCAGCCCTTTATGCACATCTGTTTCTAGACATGAAGAAGAAAAGTATATTTGTTCATGCGTCTACAAAATGGAAATATAAAAGTAAAACAATGATTGATTTGCTCAAGACTGCAGTGGACAAGACACTAGAGAGTGATAATGGACACCTGGATCTTTTTCTTCGCTTCCTCCTTGGTTTGTCACTTCAGTCCAATCAGAGACTCTTACAGGGTCTGTTGAAACAGAAAAATAGAAATGAGCAGAGCAAAAAGGAAATAGTTCAGTACATCAAGCAGAAATTAAAGTCTAATCTGTCTCCGGAGAGATCCATCAATCTGTTCTACTGTCTGAAGGAACTGAACGACCAAACTCTGGTGAAAGACATTCAGACCCACCTTAGCAAAGGAAGTCTCTCATCTGCTGATCTTTCTCCTGCCCAGTGGTCTGCTTTGGTCTTTGTGTTGTTGACATCAGAGGAGGAGCTGGAGGAGTTTGAGCTTCAGAAATTCAAGAAATCAGACGAGTGTCTCATTAGATTATCAGCAGTCATCAAAACCTGCAAAAGAGCTCTGTAAGTTATTTAATATATTTTGTCATGTTTTGTTCTCATCTTAAAATTACATGAATCTACACTGATATATAGCAGGCTTGGACACTGCTGATTTAGTGAGTGAGTGACATGACATACAGCCAATTATGGTGACCCATACTCAGAGTTTGTGCTCTGCATTTAACCCATCCAAAGTGCACACACACAGCAGTGAACACACACACACACTTTTATTATTTAATAATATTACTATTATTATATGTAGCTTTTTTGCTCACATTTTTGGTCCGTTTTCTCTTTGATAATTTGCGGATGCCGAAAATTCAGTGCATACCTACCTACATCCCCTCCTTGTTTACAAATCCAAAGCAAGTCCATATATCCGCATTTAAATGCAGAAGGGGCTTTCCTGATAACTTTCTGCGACGGCGTCATCTTTATTTTACTAACTTGCTGCATGCTGAAGGCGACCCAGCTGACCTCACCAGAAAACTCAACACAACCGTCTAGTGGATTGTCTAGAAATTGATTTTATTATTCTACTGTAACGATATCAACCTTCATATTCATCCGGAAGAAGGAGGCGGGAACCGGCGGACAATCAAAAACATTTTAATAACAAAATAAACACAAAACAGCGCACCAGCCCCTCACGGACGACTGGTGCGCATAAAATAAAAACCAAAACACAACTAAAAGCCCAGGCCTGGTCCTCTCTCGTCCTTCACTGTCGTCGCTCCAGTTTTATATCCTTCCATCTCCTCCATGGGCCTCGAGACCGGTGGGACGAACAGGTGTAGTTCATCTCCAATCACTCCCCCGGCCTCGCTCCCATGTCCCTCGGCCCCGCCCCACTCGTCACATACCCCCATCGCCCCTCGCAGGCCGGGGGGTACTCCCGAGACTGCGCTCTACTAGCCCCCCCCCCCCCCCTCCCTCCGGGGGGGCCGCTCCCGGGGACCTGCGGGAACCTGGGGGTAGGACAGGCGAGGCGAGAGAAAAGGAGATGGAAGGAGGAGCGACAGAGACGAGAGAGGGGAGAGAGGAAAAAAAAAAAAAAAAAAAAAAATTCCGGTTCCCAGACGCACCGCTGCTCGGCCCTCCACCAGCTGGGTGATCTCCTCCGCGGTGCCTGGCGGTGGCACTGGACGGCCCTCGGCGGACGGCACGACACTCCTCCGCCGCCCGGTGGACGGCGACGGCTCCTCCGGTTTTGGGCAGCCGGCAGGAGTCCCCCGTTCCCTGCTCCTCCCCGTTCCGGCGGAGGCAGCAGGCTCCGGCCACCTGGCGAACGGCGCAGACTCCTCCGCTCCCTCACGGACGGCAGCCGTCTCTCCACATCGTGGGCGGCCGGTAGCGAGCTCGCCCGTCCCCGGCAACTCGCTCCAGTCCACCGCCTCGAGCGTCCATGGCGGCACACTCCTCGCCAGCTCGATGGCACCGCGGATTCACCACAGCGGCGAGGGATCTTCAGCAGCGCGTCCCTCCTTCTCCCGGGCTTCGGCACCACTGTAACGATATCAACCTTCATATTCATCCGGAAGAAGGAGGCGGGAACCGGCGGACAATCAAAAACATTTTAATAACAAAATAAACACAAAACAGCGCACCAGCCCCTCACGGACGACTGGTGCGCATAAAATAAAAACCAAAACACAACTAAAAGCCCAGGCCTGGTCCTCTCTCGTCCTTCACTGTCGTCGCTCCAGTTTTATATCCTTCCATCTCCTCCATGGGCCTCGAGACCGGTGGGACGAACAGGTGTAGTTCATCTCCAATCACTCCCCCGGCCTCGCTCCCATGTCCCTCGGCCCCGCCCCACTCGTCACATCTACCAAATAGTATACTAAAAGATTGATACTTGGCATCCGTGTATCAATACAGTATTGCCGTGGAAAATATTGCGATACTATACTTAACTGTAGTACACTATTGTTTATTGACGTTAACCTAATGCTGCGTTCCAGACAGACAACTTGGATATACTAATTATAACACAATACAATAGTGTATTATATTATAGTCTTTAATTATATACTTTACATAATAATATATAACATACTTTATATATTTATATGTAATGTTAGGTAAAAAAAAAGTTAGCCTAAATACACTGTAAGTCGCTTTGAAAGCTGTAATGTGGAGTCAGACACGCTAGGATCCAATTGCAGTAGAGCTGAAACAACTAATCGATTTAATCGATTAAAATCGATTATTAAAATAGTTGTCAACTAATTTAATCATCGATTAGTTGCTAAATAACTTTTATTTGCCATAAGTGGCTCATTTCGTGCATATTTTAAATCTGTGGTGACCTCAGTGTGGCAGTAATGAGCCACCGCAGGTTTTACTCAGCCAGTACAGCAGGAGAAGTAGCGAATAGCCAATAGCTGGCCTCGTTTTATGTCACGTGCTTCCCGAACAGTTCTCTGCAGCATTCAGCGGGATGGTGGAGACAGACGGCAGTGGAGTAAGCTCGAGAAAGAAAAAGAAAAAAGCGGAAGATAAAACTAATCGAACGAAGTCATCCAAAGTGTGGGAGTACTTTACTTTGAGCCTTCAAAAAAAAAAAGAGTAACCTGTAAACTTTGCACTACTGAATTGACTTTTATATTTTCAGATTCTCCAGTACAATGTTGTTTGCAAATGTTTAGTCGTAAAAGTTGATAACATTGCTTTTTAACAGTTAACATTTAAAGCTTTACAAACATGTTCTGTGATCAGTTTGTCGTTTACCAGTTCATAATTCAGTCTTGCAGCCTAATTATGACTGAATGAGAGAGGTAAATGTTTAAATGTATTTGAAATGCACTGATATTTTTCACACAGCAAGTTTTTTGTCTGTCCAATTTTTTTCATATATTTTCAATAATTTTTTTTTCTGATGGATTTTACTTTAAAATGTGAGTTCCATTCAGGTTTCATGCCATTGGCACTTTATTCGAATGATTGTTTACAATTTCACAGCATAAGCTATGAAGCTGTTTCCCAGGTATAAAATGCAATGTACTACACTTTTATTCTGTTTTATTCTTATTCTTAGTGAAAATATGTTCTGAAAGATTCCTTAATAAGCTTTGTTTCGGGATGTTGAACTACTTTAGGAGCCCTAAGGACGGCCATGGTGAAAACTTTATTTGAAATCTCCTTGTGAAATTTGCTAGAGTACGTATGGGTCAGTGTTTTGATTGCAGAAGAGTTCGACAAAGGATTACTAGCACATAATAAAACACAACTCCAGGTATTTTTTGATGAGGATATGACAATGCAAAATTGTTAAAATCTCTGAAAAGTCTGTTGAATGATAAAGACCCTTTATTAATAAGTTACTTGGGGAAAAAATGGGCAAAACTAAAATAGAGGTACATAAACCGATTAATCGTAAAAAGAATCGACAGATTAATTATCAGAATCAGAATCAGAATCAGAATGAGCTTTATTGCCAGGTATGTTCACACATACGAGGAATTTGTTTTCGTGACAGAGCTCCGCAGTGCAACATAACAGTGACAGAACAAAAAAACACAATAAGGAATAAAAAATACAAAAAAATACAAATAGGTGGGTAAGGATTGACAATATACAAATTGACAATGTATGGCAGGTATATTAAAAAGAGCATTTATGTATGTACATGTATATTATGTGGAAAAATTGTAACTGTACGCTAAGTATGTGTGTTTGGATAAATAAGTGTATGTCTATATAAATATAAATATAAGTAGTATAGTGTCTTCCATGTATGTACATGTATATTATGTGCAAAAGATTTACGTGTACGCTAAGTATGTGTGTTGGATAAAAAGTGTAGTGTATATAAATATAAATAGTGTAGTGTGTCCCACAGTTATTATCAGCTGTTCATAAGATGGATTGCCTGAGGGAAGAAACTGTTCCTGTGTCTGGTCGTTCTGGTGCTCAGTGCTCTGTAGCGTCGACCAGATGGCAACAGTTCAAAGAGGGAGTGTGCTGGATGTGAGGGGTCCAGAGTGATTTTAACAGCCCTTTTTCTCACTCTGGATAAGTACAGTTCTTGAATAGATGGGAGGGTTGTGCCGATAATTCGCTCAGCAGTCCGGACTACCCTCTGTAGTCTTCTGAGGTCCGATTTAGAAGCTGAGCTGAACCAGACAGTTACTGAAGTGCAGAGGATGGATTCGATGATGGTGGAGTAGAACTGTTTCAGCAGATCCTGTGGCAGGTTAAACTTCCTCAGCTGGCGAAGGAAGTACAACCTCTGCTGGGCCTTTTTCACAATGGAGTCAATGTGAATGTCCCACTTCAGGTCCTGAGAGATAGTGGTGCCCAGGAACCTGAATGACTCCACTGCAGTCACAGTGCTGTTCATGATGGTGAGTGGGGGGAGTGCAGGGGGGTTTCTCCTGAAGTCCACGATCATCTCCACTGTTTTGAGCGTGTTAAGCTCCAGGTTATTGAGACTGCACCAGACAGCCAGCTCTTTAACCTCCTGTCTGTAAGCAGACTCGTCACCGTCCTGAATGAGGCCGATGAGTGTGGTGTCATCTGCAAACTTCAGGAGCTTGACAGAGGGGTCCTTAGATGTGCAGTCATTAGTGTACAGGGAGAAGAGCAGTGGGGAGAGAACACAGCCCTGGGGAGCTCCGGTGCTGATTGTACGGGTGCTGGATGTGTATTTTCCCAGCCTCACTAGCTGCTGCCTGTCTGTCAGGAAGCTGTTGATCCACTGACAGACGGAGGTGGGCACGGAGAGCTGAGTTAGTTTGGGCAGGAGGAGGTTTGGGATGATCGTGTTGAAGGCAGAGCTGAAGTCCACAAACAGGATCCTCACATAGGTCCCCGGTCTGTCTAGGTGTTGCAGAACATAATGCAGTCCGATGTTTACTGCATCGTCCACAGACCTGTTTGCTCTGTAGGCAAACTGAAGAGGATCCAGCAAGGGTCCAGTGATGTCCTTCAGGTGGGCCAGCACCAGTTTTTCAAATGACTTCATGACTACAGACGTTAGAGCCACAGGCCTGTAGTCATTTAGTCCTGTAATTTTGGATTTCTTTGGGATGGGGATGATGGTGGAGCGTTTGAAGCATGAAGGGACTTCGCACAGCTCCAGCGATCTGTTGAAGATCTTTGTGAAGATGGGGGCCAGCTGGTCAGCACAGGATTTCAGACAGGCTGGTGTAACACAATCTGGGCCTGGTGCTTTTTTCCTTTTCTGCTTCCTGAAGACCTGGCGCACCGCATCCTCGCTGATCTGTATTGCAGGTGTGGGGGAGAGGGGGGATGCAGGAGGTGTGAATGGTGAGAGCGCTTGATTGGAGAGGTGTTCAGGGTGGGTTGCAGGAGTTGTGAGTGGTGTGAACAGTTGTTTGGAGAGGCATTCAGGGTTGGTTGCAGGAGTTGTGAATGGTGAGAGCGGTTGATTGGAGAGGTGATCAGGATGGGTTGCAGGAGCTGTTAATGGTGTGAACGGTTGTGTGGAGAGGCATTCAGGGTTGGTTGCAGGAGCTGTGAATGGTGTGAACGTTTGTTTGGAGAGGCATTCAGGGTTGGTTGCAGGAGTTGTTATTGGTGTGAACGGTTGTGTGGTGAGGTGTTCAGGGCAGGTGATGGGTGTTCTTTCAAACCTGCAGTAAAACTCGTTCAGATCGTCTGCCAGTCGTTGATTTTCCACAGTGCTGGGGGGTGGTGTCTTGTAATTGGTGATCTTCTTTAGGCTTTTCCACACTGATGCGGAGTCGTTCGAAGTGAACTGAGTCCTTATTTTTTCAGAATAATTCCTCTTTGCCACTTTGATCTCCTTTTCCAGTGTGTATTTAGCCTGTTTATACAAGACATTGTCCCCCTTCACGTAAGCATCTTCTTTGGCCTGACGGAGCTGTCTGAGTTTTGCAGTGAACCACGGTTTGTCATTGTTGTAATTTAGTTGAGTCTTGGTAGGAATACACATATCCTCACAGAAACTGATATATGATGTTACCGTCTCTGTGAGTTCGTCCAGATCAGTGGCAGCAGCTTCAAAAACACTCCAATCAGTGAGGTCAAAACAAGATTGTAAATCCTGCTCTGCTTCATTAGTCCATCTTTTTACAGTCCTTAATACAGGTTTAGCTGATTTTAGTTTCTGCCTGTAGGTCGGTATAAGATGAACCAGAAGGTGATCAGAATGTCCCAAAGCTGCTCGTGGAACAGAGTGAAATGCATCCTTTATTGTTGTGTAACAGTGATCCAATATATTACTGTCTCTTGTGGGACAAGTAACATGCTGTCTGTATTTTGGCAGTTCACGGGAGAGATTGGCTTTATTAAAGTCCCCAAGAATGATTAAAACAGAGTCTGGGTGTTGTTGTTCTGTCTCTGTGATCTGCTCAGCGAGTTTCTGTAAAGCTGAGCTCACGTGCGCTTGAGGAGGGATGTAAACACTCACCAGAATGAACGAATGAAACTCCCGCGGCGAATAGAACGGCTTGCAGTTAATGAAGAGCGTTTCGAGATTTGAGCAGCACGTCTTCTTTAACACAGTTACATCTGTACACCACCGTTCATTGATGTAAAAGCATGTCCCGCCGCCGCGCGATTTCCCCGTTGATTCTGCGTCGCGATCCGCTCTAAACAGCTGAAAGTCCGGCAGATGGAGCGCGCTGTCCGGTATGGTGTCATTCAGCCAAGTTTCCGTGAAACACAGAGCAGCAGAGTGGGAGAAATCTTTATTTGTCCGAGAGAGCAGAAGCAGTTCGTCCGTTTTGTTGGGTAGAGAGCAGAGATTTGCCAGATGGATGCTAGGCAACGGCGTTCGAAATCCGCGTTTTCTGAGTCTCACGAGCGCTCCCGCTCGCTTTCCCCGCCTGCGCGTCCTCTTGAAGCGTGTGATCAGGGCAGCCGCTCCGCCGACAAGAATGTCCAGCAAAACATCAGAATAGTCGAAAACCGGTGAAATATCGGGAGATGTGTGTTGCCGAATATCCAGCAATTCGTCCCTGGTGAAACTGATTGCAGGAATATAACTAAAGACAGGACAAACTAACAAAAACACAAAAACAACTGCAGAGCACGTCACGGAGGCAGCCATCCTGTATCGGCGCCACTCGGATCAAAATATCAAAATATCAAATATCAAATATCAAAATAATCGTTAGTTGCAGCCCTAAATTACAGTATTTATAGAGTGGTCAGACAGGCAGAAATCAGAAACAGCATCAAGAGTGTCCAGGGATATCCAGAAATCAGTAACAATACCAGACAAAGGTCGGGGCAGGTGGCAGAGAATCAGTTGGTATACATAATCCGAAGTCAAACAAGGAAGGAACAAAAACTAGGAAAACGCTCAGAAATGCCTGACAGAACTAAACAAGACTTCGCAATGTGAGTGATGTTTCACTGATAGGAAACAGGTGTGGTTCAATAATGAGTTCCTAGGCATGGGGTTTATGAGAAATGTAGTCCAGGGTGTACTGTGTCGTGTGAAAGTCTGTGGTGAATAAACAGATGTGCAGTGACCGGATCATGACAAAAGCGTCTGCTAAATGCATACATTTATTTAAATGTATTTATTCATATACAGTAGAGAGAGAGAGATGTTATTTCCGGGTCCAATACACAGCTAGTTTTCGTGCACTTCAGCAAGTCATTGACATATTTTTCCCCAGTCTTTGAAGCATTTCCTACATCTTTTATTTTTTTTCAGTCATTTACTTTAAATGTGTATTTCTATTTTTTCAGCCCTTTTTAATTATTTCATTTATTATAAATTTAATAAAAAAAATAAAGACGAGTCATAAGGTGTACAATAAAATCCTTATATTATAATCACATTGCACTTGAATCAAGTTAAAGGTTTAATCTGCCGATTGTCCTGCAGGTGACTGATTAAATCTGTCTTCTTAGGATGCACTTAGGGCTTAACGATTACTCCAGAGCACTCGTAGATCTACGATTATTTTCAAGTGCTACTTAAGTTACGATGCTTTTGGGAAACAGACAGTGATATTAAGATCAGTCGTACGATCATTTTTACAAACTTCTTAGGCTTACAAAGCTTTTGAGAACCCTGACCCTGTTTAGTTAGCTTCAGAAGAAGCACATCATGTTATTATAAAACACATTGTTCCATAGTTATTTCTACTCCAATATGCAGTTCAGCTTCTACAACTTCTGCTATAAAAAAGATGTACTCTTGCATATCCTCAATGCATAAATGATTAACCTCCAGATTCTACACCTCAAGACACTCATCCAGAAAATAGAGCAGCACTTTGAAATGTATAACTCATTGCCATTAATGATATAAACCTGTTATTAATTTACATATTTTATTAAGTAGGAGGGAAGATTTGAATCAATGCAATCTTAATATATATATGCAGTGTATTTACTGTTCATCTAAAAATAATTGGTATATATATATATATATATATATATATATATATATATATATATATATATATATATATATATATATTTACAATTGTATTACATGTATCTAACTCTGTGATTTGATTTATTTCTCTTGTAGGCTAAATGATTGTGGTTTAACAGACAAAAGCTGTCGAGCTCTGGCTTCAGTTCTTGGATCAGATACCAGTCTGAAAGAGCTGAACATGAACAATAATAATCTGCAGGATTATGGAGTTAAAATGCTCTGCACTGGATTGAAAAATATTAATTGCAAATTAGAGATACTCAGGTAAGTTTTGTGACAATCTGTAGTGTTTGGTTAGAAGATCCATCTGTTAACATCAACCTAGATCATTTGCCACATAATTGAGGACAGAACTGCTTCAACTCAGTGAAATTTGCAGCATGAACTCTACATTCCACATTCTCTACATTCTCTACAACTCTACATTATCTCTCTCTACTATATATAAATAATTACATTTAAATTCGTGCGTTTAGTAGATGCTTTTATCCAAAGCGACTTACAGTGCATTCAGGCTAACATTTTTTTTTACCTAACATTATATATAAATATATAAAGTATGTTATATATTATTATGTACAGTATAATATTAAAGACTGAAATATAATACAATATTGTATTGTGTTATAGTTATTATATACAAGCTGTCTTTCTGCAACACAGCATTAGGTTAACGTTAATAAACAATAGTTTACTCCAATTAAGAGTCATTCTATAAGATGACATTTCAGTAGTTCAGTACTCCTAAGTAGCACTTAAAGCACAGCTACATGCAACTGTGTTTATTGCATTGTTACGAAACAGACGTGAAACAATAACGAACGATTACAAAATTACTCGTAGAAAACGCTCTTAAGCTCTAAAGTCAAGAAACCCGGCCCAGGGGCCTCATTTATAAAGCGTGCGTACGCACAAAACGGGGCTGGAAACGTACGTACGCCAGTTCCCACGCAAAGGTTGTGATCTATAAAAAACAAACTTGACGGGAGAATGTGCGCACCTTTAAGCAAACTTTGAGCCGTGCGTACGCACATTCTGGAGACAAAGGGAATTGGCGACAACGATGGTGAGGTCGTGAACTGAAGTTAGATTGTAGAAAATAAATGTGAGAAGAACGATTATAAGAATTAATGACATTTAATTTTCACTCCATTTCATACGTTATATCCACATTATCATGAAGATTAAATCCAACAGTGTTATTTGTGCCGATTGTTTTAGGCTATATACATCATATAATCCAAACGTAATTCAAAATGTATTAAAAGTAAAATAAAATAATAATCAGCGCTGCCTTACAGTCACATTGTCCACAGCGGGAGCACAGGAGGACATGGCGCGATACATGTGATAGCCTACAGAATAGCATGAAATACCCTTTTATTAGAGAACTGCAGAACACAGTGTAAAAAGGAAATATTTTCCTTAATGTACATAGCCTATATCATAAAATGTCAAAGTCTGCAAATACAGTCATGAAGCACAATCGCTACTCATCATCGGTCCTAACTATTACGGTGTTCATTACAAAACCGTCAAGAAGCATGTGTTCACTATAACATTTTCGTCTTAAATTTTCGCCCACAAATTAATTAAGTGATTTTGTCAAGGTGTTAACGATCAGTCTATTTGCTAGAAACATATAAATTCTCCGGTGACCCGGGTATGTAATGCTTCATGATGGCACTCCTGGCACTGTTGGAGGATTACGCTAATGGCAGAATAAGGAGAGAACGAGTTTTCAGGGACCATGATGATTTCCTGGCCCATGATGATGACTGGCTAATAAGCCGATTTAGATTCCCTAGAGCTGTGCTCTTGGATCTATGTGCTGAATTGGGTCCAGTATTAGAGAGGGCAACACGCCGGAACCATGCCATCCCAGTCCAAATACAAGTCCTCACCACTCTGGGGTTCTTGGCAACCGGCTGTTTCCAGCGGGAATTGGCAGACAGGTAAATTAATAATATAAAAAAACTATAAGTAATCCTCAAATTTGTCTCTAAGACCTTTTTGTATATGAAATAATTCTATTGGAATCTATCATCTCACCCTATAGGTCTGGTATATCACAGCCGTCCCTGAGTGCCATAATATCTGTCGTTTTAAATGGTATACTTAATATGGTTAGTCGATACATCAGGTTCCCCTACACTGTGCGAGAACAGGCCGAAATTAAAACGCAATTTGCAGCAATGTCTGGTTTCCCAAATGTAATCGGCGCAATTGACTGCACTCATGTTGCTATAAGGGCACCATCTGAAAATGAATTTGCTTATGTTAATAGAAAGCATGTGCATTCTATTAATGTGCAAATCATATGTGACTCCAACATGACCCTCACAAACATTGTGGCACGCTGGCCTGGTTCAACACATGATTCCTTTATCTTGACACATAGCAGTGTAGGGAACAGACTAAATGCAGGCGCAGTACGTGATGGCTGGCTTCTTGGTGAGTTTAACAATATTAAAAAGTAGAAACTGTAACAATTTTGTTTTTAATATAATTATAACCTGCAGGCGACAGTGGCTACCCCCTGAGACGCTGGCTCCTCACCCCATTTTTAAACCCGCAGAGCGCAGAGGAAACTCATTATAACGAGGTCCACTCTCGTGCCCGCGCAGTTGTGGAGCGTGCCATCGGCATCCTGAAATGCAGATGGCGTGCTCTGGATGCCTCGGGTGGCAGACTTTTATACCATCCAGCAAAAGTGTGCAAGATTGTCAGGGCGTGTGGTGTTTTGCACAATATAGCACTGAGAAACGGTATTCCTCTCCCTCCTGATCTCCCTCTACCCCAGCATTACGACCCCGAGCCACAGCCCCCTGGCCGACAAGAGGGATATCAACGAGGTGCAAGAATCCGTGAGGATGTCATGCGGCGTTTGTAAAGAAAGACAAAACTCAAGGTTCATGTTTTAACTGCATCTTTTAATGATTGTGCAATTTCTTGCATCACTTCTCTCATCTGCCGTAGCTCATCTGCAACCCTGTTGACAGCGTTTATTGTCTCTCGCTGTAACTGCAGGACTGCGTCAGTGAGTACCCGACCACTTTTGGACGTGCCAGACGCAGAAGGGGCACTGCTTTGAGCCGGACGCTGTGCATCTGCATCTGAGAACCCCTCACCCTGAACCTCCTGTTCATTTACAGCTTCAGACTCCGGAAGGACTGGAGGACAAACAATTGGCAACATTTATCCATTTATCACCCCACACACTCAAATGTACAGCGTTAATGATTAAAAATCGGTTTAACCTTGCTCCTCTGTGGTTTCAGTCACGTCAGTGTCTCCCTCCTTTTCCGACACAATACCACACACGCTGACCTCCCCAATTATAGCCGCGATTTTGCTGTCCACTGATGTGAGATCAGCTGTACATGGGCCCCCACCAGTTGCAGCCACGCTCTGGCGGTGGGAGGACAGTTTTCTCTTTGCCTCCACCTTGAATGAATGAGAATCTTTATTTCACATATTTTGCATACTGTAAGCACATGTAAATAAAACTTTTTGAAAATCAATATTGCTATTTATATAGGTATATAGCCTAATAAAACACAAATGTAATATGTTGGTAAAAAAAAAATTTGTATACCTTCAGGTCGGACCATTTTTTCTTTAATTCTGCAACTGTCCGTTCTGTCCCACTGACACAATTGACGGCAGAAGCAATACTTTGCCACTCGCACTGCTTCTTTTTATTAGTGACCCCACTGCTGTGGCCACCAAATAACACAGTTTTCCGAGCCTCCACCTCCCCTACAAGTGTTTCAATCTCAGTATCTGAGAAATTACGTTTTTTTCCTCTTTTCTCACCTGTCGCCATTATTAAAATTAGGCTAACAGAAATGCACGTTTTCACTTTCTTGGATTAATTAATTGGCGGGTCGCATGCCAGTTTTCCAGGTATATATGGGATTCCACTCTCATTTACATGCTGATCAGCAATCATGAGGTGATTTGCATTGACTATTTATGGTTAAAAATGGGCGTGTACAGGGCGGGATATGAGGCTGGTTCACGTACGCACATCTGCGGGTGATCTGTGATTTATAAAGGGAACATTGCTTACAGGTGTGCGTACGCACGGTTTTATAAATCGGAATATTTTTTGGCGTACGCCATTTTTGGCTTTTGGGCGCACGTAAACTTTTAGTAAAGATCCTACGCATAGTTTTATAAATGAGACCCCAGGACTGTACAATTAATCAAAATAAACTATAAATTGTGATATG
Organism: Carassius carassius; assembly: GCF_963082965.1. Lineage (NCBI taxonomy): Eukaryota > Metazoa > Chordata > Actinopteri > Cypriniformes > Cyprinidae > Carassius > Carassius carassius. The sequence goes on along the minus strand of NC_081770.1, from coordinate 903,839 downwards.
GGGTAATGCAGTTATCAAATCACAAAAGGCTGCATTTTAAGTTAGAAGAGCAGAAGTTATAATTGGCTGTTAAATAAAATAAAAAAAGGCAGTTGAACAAGTTATTTTGAGTTCATAACATAAATTTAAAAGGTTCACCTAGTTTTGTGTTCATGTAATTTCCAACATTGTTTGGCAGACAATGTTAACAGATTTCACCAGATGTATACAACAAAGTGTTTATAAACCTGTTATGAACTAAACACAGAAATTTAGAGGTCACTGTTCAGTTTTCCACCAAAATAAAAGCCTGATGGCCTAACATTTGAAAGTAAATAAATTAAGACATAATAATTACAATAATTAATCTATCATTCAATCCTTCAAAATTGAAATCCTTCTTCAAGCCGCTTGTTCAGATACATTTTATGACTCATCCCTGAACCAAGCAGAAGTATATTTGGATGATGTACTTTGGGATGACTGTCCTGCAGGAAAGTCCATTATTCTGTGTCTCTAGGAAACTTTTAATGTCTTGGAAATCTTCTTATAGTCTTATACTTTCTAAAGTAATACAGTTATTTATTCTCTATAGCTTTTGCTAGATCTCTGTTGACTTTGCCATTTTTGCTACAATCTCTGAGGGGTTGAGTAATTTTGATTAACTGTAGGTTATAATTGTGGAAGATTAAAATTGCATTTGTTGTAGTTTTAGTTCACCAATATATAACTTTACCCAGCTTTACTGTGAAAAGAGTCCATTCAGGCCAAAAATCCTGTAGTGCATCTTTTTTTTTTCTTCATTCTAGAACATGTACTTGTGTGACAATCTGTGTTATAATGAAGAATAACATATTTTCTAATAGACTTTCAGACTGCAGTATCAGTGAAGAAGGTTATAAAGCTCTGTCTTCAGCTCTGAGATCAAACCCTTCACACCTGATAGAGCTGGATCTCACAGGAAATGATCCTGGAGAATCAGGAGTGAAGCTGCTCAGTGATTTACTACAGGATCCAAACTGTCAACTCAACACACTGAGGTGAGACCTGATGAAATAATGTTAAATAAGTTATACACATGTAAATTACTTATATTATGTATAAATTTTATTATATTTCACTAATTAAGTAAAGTATACAATTTGTTGCATGAAAAATGTTCAAAATGGTCAAACATGAAAGATCAGATGCTGCAGCTGCTGTAGTTTTGATGATAAATGTCAGCACAGTTTAGTTGTGTTAAAAGTTACAGGTTAATCAGACATTTTGGGTCACTAGATGTGCTGGATGAGCTTCGATAGTTAACATTTATGATTGTGTTATTGTGGACATTTCTCATGAAAAACGTATTCAGTGTGATTTATTAACCTGATTGTTTAAAAGTTACTGAATGCACTGTACATTAATCTCCATCAAGCTCAGATTCACAACACTGTAGATCACTGATCTAGAATAGAGTACTGGATTGATCATGACGTCATGAAAGTGAAGCCACTGCGCTGCCATATTAGTTATCCCTAGTGTGTGTGTAAACGTTCTATTGAATTAATAGGAAATTGTATGATTTTAACGAGAAAACATCAGATAAGTCAGCCTTTTTAAATTACATTAGCGAACATCATGAACATGATAAATACCAGACAGACACGACCTCAACGTATAACAAATGACAAAGTGCTCATTCTGAAATCTGAAGAAAGATTTAGGCTTCATATACACGTATACCTTTTTTCGCCTTGAACAGTTATTCATTGTTTATATAATTATGTTATACTGTTTTTATTCATACAGTAGCTGCTAACTGCAAATGTTTTAACACGGCTTTCGTTAACAGCATTAATTTTGAAGCAGGTAATGATTTAAATGGTGGTTAAATTATTAATTTAGCATTCAACATTTTACATGGAAACAGTAGATAATGCTAGTAAACATATGCGTGATCTTGCAGAGTCTGAAATAGATGTTGCTCAGTCAGGACATTAAAAATATACACATCATAATTTATTCAGAGAAATAACTGAATACAGACATTACAGACATGAAGCTTTATTTCAAGATGGTTAATTAAGTTTTTCATTTCAGTATAGAGCAATTTTAACGGAAGCTATTGTATTATTCATTGTATATTCAAATCAATTTCTGATTATAATAGGTTAATATTTAATAATTCCTGCATAATTACGTACATAAAGAAATAGGCTATATTTTGTGTTGGATCAGTTACCTGTGTTGTCAGTGCGCAGCACACACACACCTAAACAGTTTAAATATATCCTTATCTGGCCCAAAAAGACCATAAACACCGCAGAAAACATGAATTAAAAATAAATTTACATACACACAACATAAAAAATAATCCCGTTTGACTGATTTGCTTCAAATCGGGTGATTTTAGGTCAGCGGTTTGCATGTGACTCAATGGTGCTCTCTGATGGTAGGGAATAGTGAGATGAGGATCAAACACTTCTGTTGACTTCACTGCCTTTTGGCAGTTTAGAATGTGATGAGTGATCCAGTCATATATAGATCAGTGCTGTAGATCTACTACAGTAGATATATTACAGGCCACAAACATGTGATGTGTGTCAGGAGAGGATCGGTGATAATTGTACATGCGCACACATGCACAAATGTCTGAACCTGCAGTTCCTCTCATAAAGAGCAGAATTACTGTTGCATCAACACAGACATCAGTTAACTAAAACTATCCAGAGATGGTCTGAACCCAGATCATGTTCTCTGTTAGTGGATCAGCAATCCAGTGTTTGGTGAATTCTGCTTGATAATAATAGGAAGAGCCAGCATCAAAAGATCAACTAAATATATCACTATGAGTGCTTAGCTCTCACAATCTAGTTATCTCTTTGCTAACTTTCCTCATCTCCTGCTTAAAAGCCAGAAAGATCTTCAGATGCTTGAGAATCATGATCTAGTGAGCTTTTGCCCCTGAGTTTCTTTTAAATTTACTTTTTTCTTGCACATTGAATTGAATCCAGCTTCATCTTCTCTTCTGCAGGTTTTTGGGTCCTGCTGCAGATGAAGGCTGTCAGTATGTGACTGGAATTGTGGGTAAAAACCCGTTACTCCTGAGAGAGCTGAATCTGAGTGGACGTAAACTAGGAGACACAGGAGTGAATCAGATCTCTGCTCTACTGCAGGATAAACACTGTACACTCAACACACTGATGTATGTTTTTTTCATTGTTACAAGGACACTTTCAACCCTCAAAGACCGATATAGCCGCCCGCGGCTAAAAATAACTGTTGTTTTTTAATGTTTAATAACTTTTGAACCACTAATCCAATCTGAATGCTTTTAAAGTGATGTAAAGAACTGTTTCTCCACGTTTTGGAGATGTCCTATTTATCTCATTTGGATATTCAGAGGCGCCGTAGTGCACGTGATCACGTCATCACATTTTGACAACATTGATTTGTCAGAAGAAACCAATGCTTTCGTTCCTCTGAGCCAAACAGAAATGATTATTGACGCGTAGTCCCACCCCAAGCCAAGATTGGTTCAAACTGTACCATATTCAACCAATAAGTAGTCATTTGAACAACTACTAAACATATTGCTTTTGAAATATGAACGAACACAAAGTGAAAGTGAAGTCTGTCACGAGTGCATGGATACAAACGCCAACTAACACATTTGCATGAAAAAACTCTCTGAAAAAGCAGAAAAACACACGACAGACAACTTTGACATAAAACAAATCAAAACTAAGGATGAAACAGTGGTACATATCTGATAAAGCACTGGAATTAATGTCTTAGGTCGCTAGGCGATGTTCCAGTAAAATCTAATTTCACTCACTCATTTTGTGTAGTTTGTGAATCATTTGCACTGTATTGACTACACGTGACTACACATTCATAATTTATTAATAAGTGATAAGTTAACATTATAGTAATGTTTTATTAATTCTAAGTCACTTATAAGTAACTAGTTAATGATGAATGAATCCTTTACAAAACATGACTATACGTTCATAAATTAATAAGTGGTATGCTAATGATTTACAAATGTGTTGTAAGTTATCTTAAAAAATGATAAAATCATCAAATTCATGTTTTGATCAATTCAGCAAAAGCATGAGTAAAGTATTAGATAAAGTTTAATACACTTTTGAGTGATTCTGAGAATCATGATGAAATTCTTATTGGATCTAAACATTTGTGCAGAATCTTTTATTCTTTAAAATCAGCAATACATGCTGTCTGTAAGTGTTTAGAAGCTTCTGTCACATCTCTACTACGGTCTTGGCCCATTCCTCGCCTGATAAAGCTTCCAGATCAACGATAATCTTTGGTCTTCACATTGCCACAGCTTTTTTCAAATTCAACCAGATATTTTCAATGATAATTAAATCTGGAGACTGAACAGGCCACTTAAAAACATTTGCAGCAGACATAACGCTGAACCATGGGTCCAAGAAGTTCCAGTTTGGTCCCATTACTCGATAAAACATTCTTCCAGAGCTCCACAGGTCTACACAAGTGAATTTTAGCAAGTTCAAGTTGGCCTTTTGTTCTTCTTGATCTGCATATAGCCTTAGACTTTCTAAAGTAATATTATTATTTATTCTCTGTAGCTTTTCTATAGCTTTTGTGAGATCTCGGTTGACTTTGCCATTTTTGTTAAAATCTCTGAGGGTTGAGTAATTTTGATTGACTGTAGGTTATAATTGTGGAAAATTAAAACTGCAAAAATTTTAAATTGCATTTGTTGTAGTTTCAGTTCACTAATATATAACTTTACCCAGCTTTACTGTCAAAAGAGTCCATTCAGGCCCAAATTCCTGTAGTGCATCTTTTTTATTTTCTTCATTCTAGAACATGTACTTGTGTGACAATCTGTGTTATAATGAAGAATAACATCTTTTCTAATAGACTTTCAGACTGCAGTATCACTGAAGAAGGTTATAAAGCTCTGTCTTCAGCTCTGAGATCAAACCCTTCACACCTGATAGAGCTGGATCTCACAGGAAATGATCCTGGAGAATCAGGAGTGAAGCTGCTCAGTGATTTACTACAGGATCCAAACTGTCAACTCAACACACTGAGGTGAGACCTGATGAAATAATGTTAAATAAGTTATACACATGTAAATTACTTATATTATGTATACATTTTATTATATTTCACTAATTAAGTAAAGTATACAATTTGTTGCATGAAAAATGTTCAAAATGGTCAAACATGAAAGATCAGATGCTGCAGCTGCTGTAGTTTTGATGACAAATGTCAGCACAGTTTAGTTGTGTTAAAAGTTACAGGTTAATCAGACATTTTGGGTCACTAGATGTGCTGGATGAGCTTCGATAGTTAACATTTATGATTGTGTTATTGTGGACATTTCTAATGAAAAACGTATTCAGTGTGATTTATTAACCTGATTGTTTAAAAGTTACTGAATGCACTGTACATTAATGTCCATCAAGCTCAGATTCACAACACTGTAGATCACTGATCTAGAATAGAGAACTGGATTGATCATGACGTCATGAAAGTGAAGCCACTGCGCTGCCATATTAGTTATCCCTAGTGTGTGTGTAAACGTTCTATTGAATTAATAGGAAATTGTATGATTTTAACGAGAAAACATCAGATAAGTCAGCCTTTTTAAATTACATTAGCGAACATCATGAACATTTTTGGGTCAGCGGTTTGCATGTGACTCAATGGTGCTCTCTGCTGGTAGGGAATAGTAAGACGGCTGATCAAACACTTCTGTTGACTTAACTGCCTTTTGGCAGTTTAGATGATGAGTGATCCAGTCATATATAGATCAGTGTTGTAGATCTACTACAGTAGAAATGTCTGATTAGGGGAAGTCGTGGCCTAATGGTTAGAGAGTCGGACTCCCAATCGAAAGGTTGTGAGTTCGAGTCCCGGGCCGGCAGGAATTGTGGGTGGGGGGAGTGCATGTACAGTTCTCTCTCCACCTTCAATACCACGACTTAGGTGCGCTTGAGCAAGGCATCGAACCCCCAACTGCTCCCCGGGCGCCGCAGCATAAATGGCTGCCCACTGCTCCGGGTGTGTGCTCACAGTGTGTGTTCACTGCTCTGTGTGTGTGCATTTCGGATGGGTTAAATGCAGAGCACAAATTCTGAGTATGGGTCACCATACTTGGCTGAATGTCACGTCACTTTCACTTTCACTTTTTCACTTTTCACTTTCACTTTCATCACAGGCCACAAAGATATGATGTGTGTCAGGAGAGGATCGGTGATAATTGTACATACGCACACATGCACAAATGTCTGAACCTGCAGTTCCTCTCATAATGAGCAGAATTACTGTTGCATCAACACAGACATCAGTTAACTAAAACTATCCAGAGATGGTCTGAACCCAGATCATGTTCCTGTTAGTGGATCAGCAATCCAGTTTTTGGTGAATTCTGCTCCATAATAATAGGAAAAGCCGGCATCAAAAGATCAATTAAAAATTTATCTCTGAATGCTTAGCTCTCATAAGCTATTTATCTCTTTGCTAACTTTCCTTATCTCCTGCTTAAAAGCCAGAAAGATCTTCAGATGCTTGAGAATCATGATCTAGTGAGCTTTTGCCCCTGAGTTTATTTTAAATTTACTTTAATCTTGCACATTGAATTGAATCCAGCTTCATCTTCTCTTCTGCAGGTTCTTGGGTCCTGCTGCAGATGAAGGCTGTCAGTATGTGACTGGAATTGTGGGTAAAAACCCGTTACTCCTGAGAGAGCTGAATCTGAGTGGACGTAAACTAGGAGACACAGGAGTGAAACAGATCTCTGCTCTACTGCAGGATAAACACTGTACACTCAATACACTGATGTATGTTTTTTTCATTGTTACAAGGACACTTTCAACCCTCAAAGACTGATATAGCCGCCCGCGGCTAAAAATAACTGTTGTTTTTTAATGTTTAATAACTTTTGAACCACTAATCCAATCTGAATGCTTTTAAAGTGATGTAAAGAACTGATTCTCCACGTTTTGGAGATGTCCTATTTATCTCATTTGGATATTCAGAGGCGCCGTAGTGCACGTGATCACGTCATCACATTTTGACATCATTGATTTGTCAGAAGAAACCAATGCTTTCGTTCCTCTGAGCCAAACAGAAATGATTGTTGACGCGTAGTCCCACCCCAAGCCAAGATTGGTTCAAACTGTAAAATATTCAACCAATAAGTAGTCATTTGAACAACTACTAAACATATTGCTTTTGAAATATGAACGAACACAAAGTGAAAGTGAAGTCTGTCACGAGTGCATGGATACAAACGCCAACTAACACATTTGCATGAAAAAACTCTCTGAAAAAGCAGAAAAACACACGACAGAGAACTTTGACATAAAACAAATCAAAACTAAGGATGAAACAGTGGTACATATCTGATAAAGCACTGGAATTTATGTCTTAGGTCGCTAGGCGATGTTCCAGTAAAATCTAATTTCACTCACTCATTTTGTGTAGTTTGTGAATCATTTGCACTGTATTGTTGAAGACAATTTGTGTAATTGTTTTACTAAAGCCTATGCTATGCTTCTTGCTGCTGGGTGCTTTTTATGTGTCTTCGTCATCATCACCAGTATTTGTCATCTGTCAGCTGAGACATACTGGTAAATACTCAGATTAAAACTGAAGTGTTTTCTCTTTATGCAGTCTGAAGAACAACTGTATCACAGAAGGAGGTTGTCATGTTCTGGCTGCAGCTCTAAATTCAAACCCTTCAAATCTGACAGAGCTGGATCTGAGTGAGAATAAACTAGGAAACCCAGGAATGAAGATCATCTTGACTCTGTTTGAAAATGTACAGTGTAGACTGGAAAAGCTGAAGTAAGTATTTTAAAAGTGTATCCCATTAATTACCCAGACTCAAGTGACCCACCACAGTTAAAGGCACAATATGTAATTTTTCTGCTTTAAAAATAGCAGATATCACTATATCTATGTTATATATATTTTTTTGTTGTGTACTTGCATTATCCCGACAGTTTCCACGAACTTTAAAATCCGGAGAAAATTATAGTTTAATTAGAAGACACGGCACGTTTCTTTATTTCCGTTTTGTCGCCCGTCTATGGCGTCATATAAACTTTGACCCCTCTAGTTTATCTAACTTCCTGCGGAACCGCCAAATACAAAGGTGAACAGAAGCAAAGACGAGACGAAGAAGAAAAAGTAGTAGCTAGCCTTGGTCGAGACTATTATATTTTATATTTATATTGTTTATATTCGTATTTATACCTCAATCAATAACTTAGTTATGGATCATGATTATGCTTTGCCTGCACATTCTGTGAAGCGCAAACGTACGGGTGAAATAAATGACCTGAGAAGGTTTTGGGACGAAGAAGAAACGAGACACGGATAAATATTGGAGTTGCATTTCCAAGATAGAGAGAGCTTCGTGAAAAGCTGAAACTACAGAGAGATGCTTGCATTCTAATAAACAGGTATGCATCCATTCAGCTAACTATATCTATCCGTATATTTTGTGAAACGATGATGTCTTGTGTAAAACGCAGACGGACTAGCTCTCATGTAGAGTATAATGTAAATCTACATGTGTTCTATATCCAGAGGTGGAAAGAGTACAAAAATATTCTACTCAAGTAAAAGTAAAAAGTAGCTCATTTAAAAATTACTTACATTTTAACAGTGGGAGGGAGTCAATAATGGGACAGGCCAAGGGTGTCAAACTCAGTTCCTGGAGGGCCACAGTCCTGCACAGTTTAGATATAACCCTAATTAAACACACCTGATCCAGCTAATCTAATCATTTAGGTTTATTTGAAAACTACATATGTGTGCTGGAGCAGGGTTAGAACTAAACTCTGCAGGGCTACGGCCCTCCAGGAACTGAGTTTGACACCCCTGGGATAGGTCTATTAATCTCATACTAGTTGTTTTTAATTAAAGGAATCAGTTATTTAGAATAATAAAACATTTGGGCTGTTACCAGGCAAATCAGTATCAACAAATTCATCTTTTAATGCAGAGGAAATGCAGAATATTCATTGGAAGTGGCATTTAGATGTATTACACTGTTTAGTGCAGGACAAGAATGCATTTAACCTGCAGTTACAAATGCATGAATAATGTTTTGATATACAAGACATAAAATGTTGAATACTCATTTGAAATGATAAGAAATTAATTATTTAAAAAAAATCAAAAGATACTTTAAATGTGAAATTAAAATGGCCAGTATGTGTCAGCAAGTCACTGTTAATAAGTGAGTCATTGCGATTGAACCGAATCATTTAAACGGTTGATTCATTCAGGAACGAAACACTGTCACGTTGCTCGGAGACGCAAAACTGTGCTTTGGTGGCTGTGTTTGGAATTATTTTCTGTTGTAGAAATAGAGCTAAAAAGGCAATATGGTGTCTAAAACGCAAGTCTCTTAATTAACTTGTTTACTGAACTGTTATATATATGTATGTATATATTCATGATGATTTTTGGAGGAAAAGATGGCATTCTTTGTGTGATTTTGATTTAATATATGAAATTATATAAATATGTGAATTTTCTGCCCCTATATCTTCAATTCTGTGATCATTCTAAATGCATTTTAGGAGACTGAATCACACAGTGAAAGAACGCACTATAAATGCGCGCGCACATCATTAAAACAAAAATAGCACACTCCTCACCACTGTCTTTTGGCTAATTTGTGCAAAACCTCTTGCTAAAATGTCAAAGCTTCATTTTAACCACCAATGCAACGATGCAATTATTTAGCTTACCTCTACATTCTTGTGAAGGATTGATGTCTTGTCGAGATTTTATAAGCTGCTAGTTTGGTCTTCCTAGGCAAGTACAGCTTACACTGCATAATAGAGCATACATATGGCCAGGGGTTCACTTCATTTCCTTCGAGTTCAACTTCAGAATATGACGGGGTTTCGTTTTCAGCGGTGTCTGCACCACTAACGCCTGTTTTGCCCGTCTGCATCTTTCTTGTGATTTTAGCGCCAGTTTGCCCTCCTGCCCATTTACTGCCGTAGTTTCCAGGGAGCGATTTATTTTTTTTATTTTATTTTTTTTTACTCAGTAATTAATGTGTTTTAAAATGTAGCGAAGTACAATACTTCAAACAAAATATACTTAAGTAAAAGTAAAATTACAGATTAAAAAAATTACTTTAAAAAGTATTAGTACACAAAAAAGCTACTCAATTACAGTAACGCGAGTAAATGTAACTCTTTACTTTCCACCTCTGTCTATATCTAGCTGGATAAAGTAGCTTCAAATGCAGTTCACTATCTTGTTCGATATCATAGTATAAACGTAGCCTAATTATTAACGAAAGGCAACAGTGTTTTTTTTAACATATATTACTACTAGCTAGATGGAATATTGATTTGATAGGGGTCTGATAATTCATATATCTCTCTGTTCGAAAATACGTGATTGTCAAAATACTAAGGCCGGTGACACACTGGCTGCGTGGCGTCTCTGCTGCGTGCCAGAAGCGTGGCGCGGTGCTGCTGCTGTAGGTGACATAGAGGGAGACCGCCGACAGACCAGGCTCTTGTCTTCATGACAACAATATCTATACTTCATGTTGAACATAAATATAAAGCCTACTGATAAAGGACACCGTCAACAGTATTGACGGCAAAATAGACTTATGTTTGACAGGTGCAATATTTGAAAATCGATAATTATTTATTTATTTTTAAAATTACATTTGTATCTGAATTTATGTCAACCTATAGACTTTCAAACATCAAAATGTCATGAATTAATATGTATTTGTGTACAAAATTACATATAAACATATTTTCCTATTATATTTTGCCTGGAAACGCTTCCAACACGCATGCGTGTCGCGTGAAAAGTAGGTTCTATTTCTAGCATGCACATGTTTTCCGCGTGGCTCACGCAGGCAGTCTGCAAACTCTAACCTATTAACATGGGAGCCGAATTAAAAACTGACACGCCACGCAGATGAGATGCTTGCGCCACGCATCCAGTGTGTCGCCGGCCTCAGTTAAAATGAGTGACGCCTGGTTCACACCGGACGCCGAAGCGGCGCGGAACGGAAAATCACGCGCGGTCCGGCGCCTGCCTGTTCACACCAGACGCGTATTCTCCGCGGCGGTCGACAAGCGCTTCTGCTTAGTTGTTGTTTATTCAGAGCACATGGGTAAGTAAATAACCCCCACCCCTCCCACCCGCCCTGTAGTCCGCCCACTCCCGTTGCTCTGTGTGTGCATGTGCGTGTGTGTTGTGTTTTTTTTTTCTAGTCTGTTTAGATACACAAATATGATTGCATTTGTCACTCGCGGTATTTTAATTTGAAAATTGCTTATATTTTGACAATTGACTAGAGCTGAAACAACGAATCGATTTAATCGATTAAAATCGATTATTAAAATAGTTGTCAACTAATTTAGTCATCGATTCGTTGCTAAATAACTTTTATTTGCCGTAAGCGGCTCATTTCGTGCATATTTCAAATCTGCGGTGACCAAAGTGTGGCAGTAATGAGCCACCAGAGGTTTTACTCAGCCAGTACAACAGGAGAAGTAGCGAATAGCCAATAGCTGGCCTTGTTTTATGTCACGTGCTTCCCGAACAGCGTCTCTGATGTCTATGTCTGCAGCATTCAGCGTGATGTGGGAGTACTTTACATTGAGCCTTTAGAAGAAGAAGAGAAACCTGTAACCTGTAAAGAAGAGTAACCTGTAAACTCTGCACTACTGCACTGTTTAAGGGGACGTTCACATATCGCGTCTTTTGCGCGCTCAAGTTCGTTATTTCCAACACCGCACCGCATCGAGTTAAAAACATTTCAACTTTTCAGAATGCAGCAACCGCACCGCGGGTCATGTGACAAGAACTAACCAATCAGCTTCATCCTTTCCCGTAACAACGTTAAAAGCTCAGTCAAGATGTAAGGAACAGCTGATCATAGTTGTATATGGATTTCCATTTTGAAATAAATTTAGTAGCAGAGCTACTGCAAGCGATTTTTTGAGCTGCAAATCCATTTATCCTTTGCTGAAATTTCCGCGTCTTCAAGGAGAGAGCACGTCATGGTTGCTTAGCAAAGGCAGACGCCTCAGGGTCGCTTCTGCACGAGCGCTTTGGAAAGAAGGAGAAAGCGGTGCGCCTAGCGTTTTCCACGCGTTTTTAGGCGCGATTTGTGAACGGCCCCTAAGACTTTCATTTGTGCAGATTCTCCAGTACAATGTTGTTTGCAAATGTTTAGTCGTAAAAGCAAGTTCTGTGATCAGTTTGTCGTTTACCAGTTCAAAATTCAGTCGTGCAGCCTAATTATGACTGAATGAGAGAGGTAAATGTAGATATTTGAAATGCACTTTTTTTCTAAGTATTATTCACTGCTCTTTTTCACACAGCAGGTTTTTTGTGTGTGTCCTATTTTTTTTTCTGGACAACCTTCTGATGGATTTTACTTTAAATTGTGAGTTCCATTCAGGTTTCATGCCATTGGCACTTTTTTTGAAGGATTGTTTACAATTTCACAGCAAAAGCTGTAAAGCTTTTTCCCAGTATATAATAAAATACAATGCACTGCAATTTTATTCTGTTTTATCCTTATTCTTCGTGAAAATATGTTCTGAAAGATTCCTTAATAATCTTTGTTTGGGATGTTAAACTACTTTAGGAGCTCTAAGGACTGCCATGGTGAAAACATTATTTGAAATCTCCTTGTGAAATTTGCTAGAGTATGGGTCAGTGTTCTGATTGCAGAAGAGTTCGACAAAGGATTACTAACACAATAAAACAACTCCAGGTATATTTTTGATGAGGATATGACAGTGCAAAATGGTTAAAATCTCTTAAATCTATGCTGAATGATAAAGACCATTTATTAATAATTTACTTGGGGGAAAAAATGGAAAAAACTAAAATATAAGTACATAAACCGATTAATCGATTAATCGTAAAAATAATCGACAGATTAATCGATTATCAAAATAATCGTTAGTTGCAGCCCTACAATTGACCGGATTGTCTCGTGTTTCTTGGTGTGACTTCCTGTCGGAATGACGCGGATCGCTCGCGGCTCGCGCAAAAAATAGACCAGACGCCGAAACTGGCGCTTCACGGCGCGGGCCGGCCGCGACGCGCCACGGCGCTCCGCGTCTGGTGTGAACGACATCATAGGTTAACATGGGCGCCGAAAGGAAGCGGCCTCCGTTCCGCGCCGCTTCCGCATCGCGTCGGCGTCCGGTGTGAACCAGGCCTGAGGAATGTGGGGAGCGACAGATTCCGTGTTCCAATGAACAACAACTCCCATGAGCCTACGCTCTTTCCCGGCGTCTTCAAAGTATGTCTCATGTTATTGTTTTGATTGAGTGACCCCTGGTGGCCAAAAATTCCATACTGCACGTTTAAATAAATGTGAAATTATTTTAAACTTCTCAGTAGGACTGCACAATTAATCAAAATAAACTTGAAATTGTGATATGGGTCAGTGGCTATTAATTACAACACAACTAACATAGTTTCCCATTAAATTACATTAGCAGTCATTTGGGAAAAATGTTAGTGTGTACTGATTTCACTCTCAGCCGGAAGATTGACTGCTTCGTTTTTCCATCATCTTCATACAAGCTAAACTGATGCCTCTTTGTTCATTCTTTAAGTGAACTTTTGCCAGTGCACTAGTGATCAGATTCACTGTTGAAGCTTGAACATCAGAATAGAGTACAGAGGACACATTCGGTGTGTAACGTCTGTGAGATGTCCGAGTCACAGCGCTTGTTTCTGGAGCTGCTGGAGACAAGGCCTTGATTTATACATTTATAAAATATTGACATTGATTATTTTAAAAAAAAAAAAATGTTCAAGAGTGGTGTTCATCAAGAAGTCTCAACATGAAGGCCATACTTGTCTAGTATTCTTCTTACACACTGCATTAAAATGGTTTTCCTCCTTTCATCGGGTCATCTTGCAAGTCTTTGGCTGTACATTGCAGGATTTTCTCAGTTGCTCTGATTAAACATTTTATGATATTGTGCTTTTTCTTCAACACTTTCAGAGGTTTTCTGGTACAACACGCTAAGGATTAAGGCTGAGGACTGTATCTCTAGGAACTTGTAATGTCTTGGAAATCTTCATATAGCCTTAGACTTTCTAATTATTTATTCTCTGTAGCATCTCTGTAGCATTTGTGAGATCTCTGTTAACTTTGCAATTTTTGCTACTCAACTTCAGCTCAAGCGTGAGCTAACTTTGGGTTTCTAAAGGCTTAATTCTGCTTTGAGACTATTTTGTTCCCCACCATGCAAATATGTGATAAATTGTGATGAAACTTTTGTCATTAATCACTTACCCCCATGTCGTTCCAAACCCGTAAAAGCTTCGTTCATCTTTGGAACACAATTGAAAATATTTTGAATGAAATCCGGGACTCTTGTGACTGTCCCAAAGAGTGCCAAGTAAAACCGCAATGTTGAATAGGGGTTGAATAATTATGATAAAGCTCTGTTAGTAAAATCTTATAACTCAAAAATATTGCATTATATATTGACTCACTTTAAGTATGACAGTGAACTGTTATAGATGGGATTTTCACTTGATCCTGGGTCTTCAGAAAAGCTTGTATTTGTAAAGTGCTACAGTCTCTGAGGGGTTGAGTAATTTTGATTGCAGCTGTAGGTTATAATTGTGGAAAATTAAAACTGCAAAAATTAAAAATTGCATTTGTTGTAGTTTGCGTTCACCAATATATAACTTTACCCAGCTTTACTGTGAAAAGATTCCACTCAGGTCAAATTCCTGTAGTGCATCTTTTTATTTTCTTCACTCTAGGACATGTACTTGTGTGACAATCTGTGTTATAATGAAGAATACCATCTTAATAACATATGCATGCAATTTATTTATGAAGAATATTTAATTAAAACAGTTTGTATGTCCATCCCTTTCACAGTGTTTCAGAATCAGATGTTATTTATTTCTGAAATGGAGTAACACCGTAAACTCAACACACTGATGTATGTTTTTTCCCACATTGTTTCAAGGACACTTTTTAATTCTTGCTTTATGTGTCTTGTATAAGAGATTGCTGACTGAAAAACCATATGTGACTTTTTTTATATGACTATCATCATCATCACCAGTATATGTCATCTGTCAGCTAAAACATCCTGGTAAATATTGAGATTAAAACTGAAGTGTTTTCTCTTTATGCAGTCTGAAGAACAACTGTATCACAGAAGGAGGTTGTCATGTTCTGGCTGCAGCTCTAAATTCAAACCCTTCAAATCTGACAGAGCTGGATCTGAGTGAGAATAAACTAGGAAACCCAGGAATGAAGATCATCTTGACTCTGTTTGAAAATGTACAGTGTAGACTGGAAAAGCTGAAGTAAGTATTTTAAGTTTATCCCATTATTTACCCAGACTCTAGTGACCCACCACAGTTTCATAGATTTGAAAATATTTTACACTTATCAGGACTGCACAATTAATCTAAATATGCTTGACATTGTGATACGAGTTATTGTGGTCACAAAAGGCTGCATTTTAATTAAAAACACATGCTTAAGAGCGAAGTGCATTTACATGTGAGCAGATCATGAGTTAGTTTTAATAAATCTGGTTCTTCAACCAGTAACCTCCAACATTAAGCATCAGCACACTGAAGAAGCACCATGACTTTAAAATTCATATCTATTGTTTTCTGTTTGCGTTCAAACACTGGTGGCATCACTCAAAATCTGTCAGTGGCTATTAACTACAACACAACTCGCAAAGTTTCCCATTAAAAAATGTACTGGGGGTAGTCATGGCCTAACGGTTAGAGAGTTGGACTTGTAACCCAAAAGTTGCGGGTTCGAGTCTCAGATCTGGCAGGAATTGTCTGTAGGGTGAGTGAATAACCAGCGCTCTCTTTCACCCTCAATACCATGACTGAGATGAGACACTTGAACAAGATCTGAACCCCCAACTGCTCCCTGGGCACCGCTGCATATGCTGCCCAATCCCTGGTTGTCCCCTCTAAAAATATGATTAAACAGCATGATGTGTATTGTTAATAACAGTTTTATACTTTAACCTTGTAAGTAGTAAAACAATGCAAACTGGGCAAAAATGTGTTATAAGTTTATAAATGTTTTGAATCCCCCCCCCACCTTTGCCTCACAGTGCTTTGATCCAAATGCCTGCTTTCCTCTTTTAAATCACCTCAGTGTTGCCGAGTTTGTGATTTTCATGAGGAACTGGGCTACCTATCACTGTTTCTCTGTGTTGAAGCGACCCCAATAACATGTTATGAATGTAAATTTTACCGGAGAAGCCCCACAGCAAAATGTGTATTTTACCCCCAGAATGAAATTTTTACTGGGGAACCCCCCTTGAAACCTAATTGTGCTAGTATTGAGTAGCAATTGGGTGGGTTTTGTTGCAAAAACCCAGCAATCCTGCATCACCTACACACACACACACACACACACACACACACACACACACACACACACCAGTGAGAGAGAATAAAGTCAACAGTTGTGGAAATCGACTGTCAAGGCTATTTTATTCACTTAAACAGCATATGAAGTAATTAATTTCTGTTTAATACAGATGATGCCAATGTATTTTTCGATTAGTTTGCTATAGGGTTGACCCCAAACAGGTAGGGTTCAAGTGATTTTCAAAACATTTCAGCCAGTGTATATATATCCTGGATATATTATTTACCTGATATAAGATGCATGTGGTTTTGATTCAAGCACTTCATTGTAGCCTAGTACTATGGTGATATCTCTTCAGCACACAGCGCGAGCAGGTCAAACTACAATGCAGATTATTAATAACTATGACTGGACTGTCACACCCATACCATTATAATGAGAACACTATTATACTAAAACGCTGTGAATTTTTAGAGTTTAGCTGCTGTGTTTCTGCACATTGTTGCGTAAAGAACGCGTCCACAAAAAGAGTTCTTTAAGAGCCGCGCAGACACGTTCATTTGCATCCGGGCTCTTTTTGCAGATAGCCTATAAGTCCTAATATTAACGTTATGTTGTATAAGTAACGAAGCATATTCTACATGAAATTATGAGTTTAATCCCATTGATTAAAAACTTGCTATCAAATACTCACTCTACTGGTCATCTTCAGCACACAGCTCTAAACAGAAATGCAGAACATTAGGGTTTCACTGACGTTTAGTGTTAACTATCTTTTGATCAAAACATAACATTATTTACCCCATTTGTATCTGTGAGGCATCTGTTACACATTTTCCCTGTGTGTTAACATCAGTAATTATGGCTGTCGGATGTCTGACATGACTCATTGTATTTTGCCCCGCCCCCAAACATCAAAAATTCAGATTCGACTATGAAAATCCTTAGTCGGGGACACCCCTAGTCTGCTATGTTAGCAATAATAATGTTAATTGCTTGATGGATGGTAATGTCTACAACGGACAGCGGACAGCTTGAAGTTGTGTTTCTGGATGTCAGAATGGAAATAATATTTATAGAATAATGTATAATCTGGGCCGCATTAATGCACGGGCTTACCTGGGCTTAAGCCCAGGGCCCTGGGCTGGGGGAGGGCCCCGATGATGCCGGAAAATATTGTAATCAGATTTTATAATTCGTTGGCTGTCCCTTTAAAATTACGCTTTATCGCTTTGCTTTGAATGCACGTGCGCGTTGCAAGTCCTGCTCGAGAAGAGTCAGTCAAACCCTCTCACTCAATGAACCCTGCAATCATCAGTCACAGTGGGCATTATTTAATTGTCTGAAATCCAATAAAATTCATCATTGTCTGAAAGCATTCAGTTATTGGCCTGTATCAAACTCATGTGACATACTTACGTTGAATTCTTTGTAAGATAATTGCCGCCTATTCTAATGATGACAATAACTAATAGCTAATCTAATGTGACGTGCCATAAATACGAAAGTGGTTCGCAAAAAAGAAAAACAGCACAAGATAAAGTAGAACGTCAGAACAGTTTGTTAAAAAAAATCCAAAAACTAACATCATATTTTAACGCCATTTACAGGTTGGTTGTGATATACTATCAGGCTGGCAGCAGTAGCTAGATATAATAGTCTATCAAAATAATTAACTCCTTGATAGTGATACCCAAGTGAAAAAGTACACTTCCATAATGTACTTAAAGTTCTATTTTTTGTGCACCTTATACTCTTAACTTTCTTTACTTTATATACTAAAATTCTTCTTTAGTACTTCCTACGATAATCTTAAGAACATCTAAGTATACTCAACTGCTATTTTGAGACACCTTGAATATGAACTAAAATGTGCTTTTAATATACTGTCTCTGTATTTAAAAAAAAGTATATTAAAAGCACATTTTAGTTCCTATTCATGGTGTCTAAGTACATTATGGAAGTGTATACTATAGATTTGGATGTTTTTAATACCATTTATTCACGTAAAATAAAAGGGTTTGTGATTAAGAAGAGTGAGTTAAATTGAAAATGATTCCATGACAAATGCATTTTTAACAGTCACTTGTTGCCACCTGGTTGGGATAACGTGTAATAGATACAAACGGCCTAACAGTTAAAGGGGTGGAACCATAACCTTTAACGATTAATTATGCAGTTTCAATGGATGAAGGCAGGGCTCAACCCCGGTCGGGCCAGTGATTCAAATTTTTACTTGCCCCAACAAAAAATTAATAAAAGTAAAAGACAAGAAAATGGGCCTATAAAATAAGCATAGATATTGTTTTCATTGTCTTTGTTACATTTAACCTCAATAATATAATAGGTTAATGACAGCAAAAGCTACTAGATTAATTTATATTTTAAATATTATTAGACAAATAAACAGTAAGTAATAAAATAGTTACAAATAATCAAATTACGAGTAATAGCACATATAAATACAACAGAAAAAACAAATGAAATAAATGGTGCTTTTCAAGTTTTTCATGTAGGTTTAAATGAGAGATTTTCAGGTACAGAAGTTGTAATCTAATCCACCGCTAGTAGGTGGCAGGGAATCACTGTTAATGAGCAAATCATTGAGATTCAACCGATTCATTCAAGCGGCTGATTCACTGAGGAAGTGTTGCTCAGAGACACAAAACAATTCTGTGGACTTTGGAACCATTTTCGTTGGCGAAATACAGCGAAACAGACGATTTGGTGTCTAAAATGTAAGTCACTTGATATTAAGTTCTTGTTTATTAAACTGTACGCTGAATAAAATCATCACATTTGTAGTCATGCTAATATTTGGAGAAAACCAGCATTCTATGTGTAATATTGGTTAACATGGATATTAAATTATATAAATACGAAATATATACAGGGGCATATTTGAATTCTGAGGCATTAAGACTAAAGCACATGCACAAATCTAACCTAATAGACTACGTCATGTAGTGCATGCGTGCACAGAATGGGTGTGTTTTTGCATACTCTATAATATCAGATTGTTAAATCAACTATTACGATATCATAGACTACATATAACGCACACCCTACAGCACTGGCCCGATCGGGCAAGTGACCGTTCCGTTTACTGTCCCGAGCGTCATTCACACTAGCCTCGAACAATCGGGCAGTCCTTATTGTCGAGCCCTGGAAGGGCCCCTCAAGAGGTAAAGCCCAGGGGCCCCTTAGAGTCTTAATGCGGCCCTGTGTTTAATAATAATGTAATAATCAAAGATGCCATTTGAAGCTAAATGCAGACGTTTAAATGGACTAACTATGGATGAAACCTGCTGTAATTACCCTACTTTTAAAGCATAAGTTGCATTTTTAACAATAAGTCTATATAATATTCACACAGGGGACATTGTATTAGACTTGCAGTTAAAGAATGAAATACTATTTAAACCAATAACACTTTACATTACATTTAGCCTACCTATTTTATCTCACAGTTCTTCTTGTAAATCCAAGTTTATATCTCCTAAGTTCAGACTTTATAGCTTGGTTTACCTAAACAACTGTGAGTTTGGTAATTCTGAGGAAGAAAAAAAAAGCCAGGGGCCTCATGTATAAAACTTTCTTTAGATTTCATCCTAAAAATGTACTTACGCACAAAAGCTAGATTTGGCATACACACAAAAGTTTTCAGATTTATAAAACCATGCGTATGAACATGTTTAACACCGTCAAAGGTACAAGACTTTATAGGAAAATATGACATGCTTACTAAAGGTGCTATTTGTATAGTACTTTACATTGCTAAAAATCATTCACTGTCTTGGTCTTGTTTTCAAATAAATGTATCAAAATTAATGTAAAAACAAAATTGTATCAAATACTTCTCAGAAAATTTTTTTAGAATAGAGTGGATCTCTTTTCCACTGGCCAAAGCAGTCTATTGTTTTAAACAAATCAAACGTTTTAGGGTTTTTAAATATTTTATAGTAGAATCAGAAATACGGTGTGTATAAATAAGTGTACCTAATTCTCTGACGTGACATTACTGACAAAATATAGAAGAAAAAAAACTTGCATATCTTATCATTGGCTTCAGATTCTGTCCTTCAGTCACAATGCTATTTTCATAATGTTCTGAAGATCACTGAAGAAGTCAGCCTTCATGTTCTGATGACACATCCGGTGTGTAACGTCTGTGAGATGTCTGAGTCACAGTGCTTGTCTCTGGAGCTCCCGGAGACAAGACCTTGATTTGGCTTTTTTTAAAGGATAACAGTGAGTTCAGTACACAGATGTTTGAGAGGAAACAGCTGATCACTTTATCAACTGACAGCCTCTCTGTTAATCTTTAACATGTTTACCACTAAACATTCATTTTGGACTGAGCTATATTTGGAAATAAAAACTAAATAAATGCGGTTTTATAAGAAAGTAATTAGGGCCCGAGCACCGAGGTGCGCGGACCCTCTTGTTAAGAATTGTTTTTATTCTGTTTATTTGTATCTCCAAACAAAAAGTCGTAAAACTGAAAGCATTCAGTAATTCAGAATAATATTTAATATGAAATGTATTTTAATCTAAGATGTGTTTTTGGTAATTTTATGTCTTAAATCTCTTGATCTATTTCTGATATGTTTGTTGTGGCTAGTAGAAGTTCTGAATTGCAGTTCATTTAAAAGAAATGCTGGTGAGCAAGTTATTTTTCGGCCATAACGTGAATTAGGAAGGTTCACTAAATTGTACGCTCCTGTAATTTCCATATTTTTTGGCTGATGATATTAACAGATTTCATCAGATTTGTACAACAAAGTGTTTATACACCTGTTGTGAACTAAACACAAACATAAGTTCACTGTTCAGTTTTCCACTAAAATAAAAGCCTTACATTTTAATGTAAAGAAATTAGGACAGCATTGTAAGTATGGTTTAGGCTTAAGTGCTGTACTTTAAAATGCAAAATATTGTAATAATCAAATTAAAATAATAATTTCACAGTGTGATTATCATGCAAATCTCATATTGGTGGATAAAAGTGACATGAAATACACCCAAGTATGGTGACCCATACTCAGAATCCATGTTCAGCATTTAACCCATCCAAAGTGCGCACACACAAACAAACACACACACACACACACACACACACAAACACACACACTGTAAACACACACCCGGAGCAGTGAGCATCATTTATGCTGCGGTGCCCGAGGAGCAGTTTGGGGTTCAGTGCCTTGCTCAAGACTCCTCGGTCATGGCATTGCCGGCTTGAGACTCAAACCCACAACCCTAGGGTTAGGAAACAAACCCTCTAACCACTAGGCCACGACTTCCCCACAAAGTATGTGTCAGAAATGGGATTAGTAGCTAAAATTAGTAGCTAAAGCAGCTATTTGTGTAATTGTATGTATATATCTTAATTAGTTGTGTTCTCTCTTCTACAGGTTAAACTGCATCAGTATTACAGATGAAGGTTGTGCTGCTCTGGCATCAGCGTTTAATTCAAACCTCAGAGAGCTGGATCTGAGCAGGAATCAAATAGGAGACTTTGGAGTGACCGAAATCTCCAGTCTGCTGAGAAATTCACAGACACTACAGATACTCAGGTCTGAATTTGGTTAATCTAAACATGAATCAGTGTAAAGCTCCAGCTGGTCTATAAACTGATCCTGTGTCACAAGGAATGGGTCAGTAATGAGAAATTTTTGTGTTGGTGTAGATGCATTTATAAAATATTTACAAACAGATTGATTTTTGGAGATGATGGGAAATGTTAATATCCTAATGGTGTAATAAATGTTTTTAATGTGATTTATTTATTTAGTCTTTCTGAAGACTTTCAGATTGCAGTATCACTGAAGAAGGTTATAATAAAGTTACATAATTTTGTTATTATAAAATCTTATTACATTATATTGACAATATCTCTTTTTTAATATGCATCAGCATTTTTTTTATTTTATCCTGGATCTTCAGAAAAGCTTGTATTTGTAAAGTACTGCAGTCTCTGGGGGACTGAGTAATTTTTATTGCAACTGTAGGTCATAATTGTCATAATTATCATAATTGTGGGAAATTAAAATGCAAGAATTGCAGATTACGTTCACCAATATATAACTTTACCCAGCTTTACTGTGAAAAGAGTCAATTCAGGCAAAAATTTATGTAGTGCATATTTTTATTTTCTTCATTCTAGAACATGTGCTTGTGTGACATTATGTGTGTTAATGAAGAATAACATCTTTTCTAATAGGCTTTCAGACTGCAGTATCAGTGAAGAAGGTTATAAAGCTCTGTCTTCAGCTCTGAGATCAAACCCTTCACACCTGATAGAGCTGGATCTCACAGGAAATGATCCTGGAGAATCAGGAGTGAAGCTGCTCAGTGAATTACTACAGGATCCAAACTGTCAACTCAACACATTGAGGTGAGACCTGATGAAATAATGCTGAATAAATTATATACATTTGAGTTATTTATATTATATTTTTCTAATAATTTAACGGCCTCGAGTCAATTATTTAGCTTATACTGCGGTTGCCACACCTAAAGACATCAATCAGATGATAGATTTAAAGGGATTCATCTGGTTTTTGTACTTAAATCACTGTTGTGAGTAGGATTATTTCTTCCGCATCTCATCCAATGCCTCTTTTGCGGGATCCAAAACATGATTTTAAAGCTGGTAATGGAGGCTTGAGCCTTTGATAGCATTCTAATGCAGTTATTAATGAAGTTATTAAAAAGAGAGGGAGAAAGACAGAGACGCACAGAGAGAGAGAGAGAGAGAGAGAGAGCTTGTGTGAATTAGGCTTCCTCTGTGCTTCCCTCAACAGTGTTCTTCAGCAGTGTCTCTAAACAGCTGTTATTACCTCGCTAATGAGAAATGTCATGTGTGTTTACTTTCAGAAAATCATCTGTCATGTTGTTGTTTTTGTTAGTCCTGTAACTTCTGTTATAACAGCTTTACTATATGTGAAGTGATATGAACTGTAATGAGGTTAAGAGAGCTGCCTGGAACTACGTTCACTGTGCGTTTCCCAGAAAATAATGTTTGTCAGCCAATCAGATTCAAGCACTCAGTGGCCCTGTAGTATAAATTATATTATATTATTACACTTATTCAGCCAGGTACACAATTTGTTGTTGAAAATGATCAAACATGAAAGATGAGATGCTGCAGCTGCTGTTGTTTTGATGATAAATGTCAGCACAGTTTAGTTGTGTTAAAAGTTACAGGTTAATCAGACATTTTGGGTTAGTAGATGTGCTGGTGTTTAGTAGTTTGGTGCCTCGATAGTTAACATTTATGATTGTGTTATTGTGGACATTTTTCATGAAACATATTCAGTGTGATTTATTATCCTGATTGTTTAAATGTTACTGAATGCACAGTACATTAATTTCCATCAAGCTCAGATTCACAACACTGTAGAGCTACTACAGCAGATCTATCACAGACCACAAACATGTGATGTGTGTCAGCGCAGTTTGGCTGTCTAACATCGGAGAGAGAGAGAGAGAGAGAGAGAGAGAGAGAGATTGCTTTTTTTTTGGCTCACACTTTTCTTTTCCTAATTTTACAAGTGGCAAGTTACAAAAAATTAAGCAGTGTCTGATCACAGCCGGGTGTTCCCCGAGTCTGATGATCGCACGGGCATTACACACAATGTTAAACAGACCCGGGACCCGAGGTAATAGATTCGGACCCGACCTGGACCCGGCTGATCATTTAAAATATAGACCCGGACCCGTTCGGGTCGACGGGTCTCGGGTACACTGTGAAGACCTCTAGTCTGAAATAGATGTTGCTCAATCAGGACATTAAAATTATACACACCATAATTTATTCAGAGAATAACTGAATACAGACAGTACATACATGAAATTAAGCTATAATATATATAAAATATAAATTAAGCTTTTCATTGTAGTAAAGAACAATATTTACAGAAGCTATTGTATTATTCATTGTATATTCAAATCAATTTCTTATACTAATAGGTTCATATTTAATAATTCCTGAATAATTACGTAAATAAAGAAATGGGCTATATTTTGTGTTGGATCAAGTTACCTGTGTCATCAGTGCTGAGCACTGATTTTAGGTCAGCGGTTTGCATGTGACTCAATGGTGCTCTCTGCTGGTAGGGAATAGTAAGACGGCTGATCAAACACTTCTGTGGCTTCACTGCCTTTTGGCAGTTTAGAATGTGATGAGTGATCCAGTCATATATAGATCAGTGCTGTAGATCTACTACAGTAGATATATTACAGGCCACAAACATGTGATGTGTGTCAGGAGAGGATCAGTGATACACACACACACACACACACACCTGTCTGACCCCTGCAGAATTACATCAGATAAATAAAACTATCCAGAGATGGTCTGAACCCATGGCACCTAATAACAAAAGAGATGTAACAAAAAAACTCTTGGCCACTAGGGGCAGCCATAATTAGTACATGCCATTACTTAAACCAAATAAAACTTCATGCACATTTAACACAGTGTTTGGTGAATTCTGCTTGATAATAATAGGAAGAGCCGGCATCAAAAGATCAACTTAATATATCTCTATGAATGCTTAGCTGTCACAAGCTAGTTATCTCTTATAACTTTCCTCATCTCCTGCTTAAAAGCCAGAAAGATCTTCAGATGCTTGAGAATCATGATCTAGTGAGCTTTTGCCCCTGAGTTTATTTTAAATTTAATTTTATCTTGCACATTGAATTGATTCCAGCTTCATCTTCTCTTCTGCAGGTTTTTGGGTCCTGCTGCAGATGAAGGCTGTCAGTATGTGACTGGAATTGTGGGTAAAAACCCGTTACTCCTGAGAGAGCTGAATCTGAGTGGACGTGAACTAGGAGACACAGGAGTGAATCAGATCTCTGCTCTACTGCAGGATAAACACTGTACACTCAACACACTGCAGTGAGTATCTTACATCATTTCACATGTTACATGACTAGTAATGTTACAGTCGTCTGTTTTAATTCTCATTTGAGTCCGACTCCACGTTATATAGCTTAGAAGAGCCAGGAAATTTTTAATATAACTCTGATTATATTTGTCTGAAAGAAGAAATTCATATACATCTAGGATGTCTTGAGGGTGAGTAAATCATGGAGTAATTTTCATTTTTGTGTGAACTATCCCTTTAAGTGAACAGGGGTTGGAGAAAATAATGTGAACACATTAGAAATATCCAGTATTTTATTAATGTGTTTACCATCGTTTGCCTTTAATACAGCTTAGAATAGATTCATTAAACTTTTGAATAGACTTTCAATTAAATTCTGTCTCTAACTTCTGCTGTGACTGCTGAATGTGTTTGTTTACTGACTACAAACTGAGGATTGAAGACTAATTAAAAAAAATTATATGTGTCTATGTGTATGCATGTTTCTATATTTAAATGTAATTTCATAAAGGCAGTCTGGTTTCCACTGTCACTTCTGGGTCTTCCTCTGGGACAACGGCCAGGGTTTTTTGGCCGACTGGGTCTCTGAGTTTAGGTTAGAGGAGGTTATGAATGAAGCTGGAGTTTCTCTGCGTCTGGAGAGCATCAGTGCCGAGGATCATTTCATAAAGTTAAAGACATTAATAATAACAGCTCAGAAGTCACTTTCAGACAGCAGCGAGTGTTTGAAATAACTTCTGTTTGAGATCTGATGTGGATTATGATCACCTAACAAGGCAGAAATATTTATAAGAGATAGACTATGCACACTAGTCATTAACATTAACATAGTAAACATGGTAAGACCGCTTGAAGAAATCAGACATCAGCTTCTCATTCAGACGATCACAATAGTGTATTATTTAGTGTAGTGTATAGTAACATGTTTTATCGGTCCTAACTCATCTACGCTCCATGTAAATCTTTAACAAAGCATGCAAACAAACGTCTGCTTTTATCATGTTTGTTTTGTGATCGCGCTGGTTCCAGTGACTTATCTATTATTAGTTTTCTGATAACTTCTTTGTCGGTGAAATGATGGAGTTGTGTGCCGTTGTTCCAGAGAGGCGTGTAAAGGGTGTTTTAATGAAGCGCTGAGGAGTTTCTGACCCGACGGTGGAAACACAGAGTGATTCTGGGCTCAGTGCTACAGGTCTGAATTATTATGAGACACTGACACGTCATCGAAGTATTAGTCCTTTACCACGTCACAAACTCATCAACACTGATTTTAGTAGATTTTAAACCTGGAACACAAAAATATTGCAAAAATCTCAAAATGAACTAGAATTGTTCAACAATTAAAATGAATGAATGCTAACATTGTCTTCTATGATGTGCAACACACACACCTCTGATACAATCTCAGAAAAAGTAGTGTGGGGTTTCATGACCCTTTAAAAACTAACTTCTCATTACCATCACTGACTGTTACCTTGTTTATATATGTCAGAGGTCGCACGCCTCTGGAGCAACTAGGGGTTAAGTGTCTTGCTCAGGGACACATTGGTGTCTCACAGTGGATTCAAACCCGGGTCTCTCACTCCAAAGGCATGTGTCTTATCCACTGCGCCTTCACCATATGTATTTGTAGATTTTTATATGTTCATATATTTTTGTATAGTTCATCTGTCTATATTCTTTACTAAACATGTTTGTGTAAGAGAGACTTGTAAAGTAAGTTGTTGTGTGATCGAACTTTTGAAAATTCTGCTAATACAGCAGGTCAAAAACACAACCCAATATCCAATCATTTCAGTTAATAATAGCAAAAATACACAAACATTTCTCTTTTATCCAGTGGGACAGAACTGTTTTCATTGTGTTTATTAATGGGACACAACAGAATAGTTCTGTGCTGCTGTATCAGAACATATTCATAGTGTTTATTGATGCTTCATATCATCTCTCTGTCATCAAACACCAGATTAATGAATGTGTAACACAACTGAACAGAACCGGTCCAGACTGGGCTTTATTCTATTAGATGAAAGATTTTAACACCTTTCACACAAGGTTGTTAGGAATTAAAACTTCATTGTATTTCTATCAAGAATCAGCACAAATTGTACATAAATCACGAGAAGTGTCAATTATTTGATTAAATGAACAACTTATTTGTTTTTCTGTTTTGAAGATCAAATTGTGGAAAATTATCCAAAGATATTCAGACTCTCTTCCTCTGTTTTTTGTTTTATCAAGACATTGTGACTTTATTAAATAGTTTTCTTCTCTCTTTCTCTCAATGTAGATTAAGATGCTGTGGTTTGACAGATGAAGGTTGTTCTGCTGTGACTTCATGAACATAACGTGTCTGATTCATTGTGTTTTCTCTTTCTGTCTTCAGTCTGTGTGGATGCAGTATTACAGAGAAACAGTGTCTCATCCTGACTTCAGCTCTGAAATCAAACCCATCACACCTGAGAGAACTGAACCTGAGCTGGAATGAACTACTAGGAGACTCTGGAGTGAAACACCTCAGTGATCTACTGATGAACACACAATTCAAGCTGGAGAAACTAGAGTTAGTATCATTATACTCTACAGCAATTACAGTCAGATTGATTTATCAGGATCCATAATTATTTCCAAAAATGAATGTACCCTTGTGATCTTTAATGAAAATAACTCTCACTTTCCCTCATAAACACATCTCTTTTCTCGTCTGATGATGTGAAGAAGGGAAAACCTGTCAGTCTCATGAGATCACAGCAATACATTTACATTACATTTATTCATTTAGCAGACACTTTTATCCAAAGCGACTTACAGATGAGGACAGTGGAAGCGATCAAAAACAACAAAAAGAGCAATGATATATAAGTGCTATAACAAGTCTCAGTTAGGTTAAAACGGTACACCTAGCATGGGCTTTTAAATAATATAAAGAAAAAATATAGAATAAAAAAAGTAAAGAATAGAGCAAGCTAGTGTTAGAGGTCTTTACACACACACACACACACACACACACACAATTGCATAATAAATGAAAATAAAATAGAATATAAAAAGATTAGAAAGGTAGTTAGATTTTTTAAGAATAGAATTAGAATAGTGAGTGTTAAAGTTCGAGGGTCAAATAAAGATGGAAGAGATGTGTTTTAAGCCGATTCTTGAAGATGGTTAAGGACTCAGCTGCTCGGATTGAGTTGGGGAGGTCATTCCACCAGGAGGAACATTTAATTTAAAAGTCCGTAAAAGTGACTTTGTGCTTCTTTGGGATGAACAATCAAGCGACGTTCACTTGCAGAACGCAAGCTTCTAGAGGCACATAAGTCTGAAGTAATGAATTTAGGTAAATGGGTGCTGAGCCAGTGGTAGTTTTGTAGGCAAACATCAATGCCTTGAATTTTATGCGAGCAGCTATTGGAAGCCAGTGCAAATTGATAAACAGAGGTGTGACGTGTATTCTTTTCGCCTCATTAAAAATTAATCTTGCTGCCGCGTTCTGGATTAATTGTAAAGGTTTGATAGAATTGGCTGGAAGACCTGTCAAGAGACCATTGCAATAGTCCAGCCTGGACAGAACAAGAGCTTGAACAAGGAGTTGTGCAGCATGTTCCCAAAGAAAGAGCTTGATCTTCTTGATGTGGAATAAAGCAAATCTACAGGATCGGACAGTTTTAGCAATGTGGTCTGAGAAAGTCAGCTGATCATCAATCATAACTCCAAGGTTTCTAGCTGTTTTTGAAGTAGTTATGGTTGATGTGCCTAACTTGATGGGGAAATTGTGATGAAACGATGGGATATTGTTTGCAATAGCAAACAATTATCAGCTGGTCATCAGAAACTCATGAATTCCTGACCGGCAGTTTTGTTTTGTTTTTAAAGTGGTTTCACTCAGACATGCATCACGATAAGAACAAAATATGATCACAAAATCTTGTACTTGTTGACTGTAATCTACAATCTTAAAATATCTTGAATTAAATTTTCTGAATATAATTTTCTTTATTTGTTGCATTTAAAATAAATTCTAACATTTTAATGTTATTTTTAAGATGCTTCTGTAGTTGATTCTGTATCTTAATTACATTATAAATCACTAACCCCCCTTTTTTTGGTCTAACTAAAGATTCTCTAGACTTGAAATGTTATTATGGCTGTGTAATTATTTATTCATTGTTTTCAGGTTTTAGCATCATTTTATTTATAGCAGTGTATGGTGTTAACACATGATGAATTCCTTACACATGAACATAACGCGTCTGATTCATTGTGTTTTCTCTTTCTGTCTTCAGTCTGTGTGGATGCAGTATTACAGAGAAACAGTGTCTCATCCTGACTTCAGCTCTGAAATCAAACCCATCACACCTGAGAGAACTGAAGCTGAGCGTGAATGAACTACTAGGAGACTCTGGAGTGAAACACCTCAGTGATCTACTGATGAACACACAATTCAAGCTGGAGAAACTAGAGTTAGTATCATTATACTCTACAGCAGTTACAGTCAGATTAAAGATTACTGTTTACTTTCATAAAGTCACCATGAAATTAAAGTTGTCAGTTATTATTTTTATGGAGTATTGCAGTGCTGAAGTGATTTATCTGAGCACATAATGTATTTCTAATCCTGATCTTTGATCTGAATAACTTTCCTTCTCCTCACAACTGTCATGAATCCTGTCCGTGGTCTTCCGTCCGCTCTCCACCAGAGGTCCCGCTTCTATTATATTGACTCACACTACACAGACTGTTATGTGTCCCCCGGACTACATTTCCCATGATCCATTGCACTGATTAACCATAACTGAAGGCGATTCATCTGTGATTATGAACGTGATATTTAATATCTTGATAGTGAACTACGGTTCTGTTTATTAAATGCTGCTCCATCTGAAATCAATCACTTTAAATAATAGTGTAAGTATTAAAATAACAAACTCAAATGGACAAAATGTGTTTGTGTTCAGACACTCTTCATCTGTTTTTTGTTTTAACAAGACATTGTGACTTTATTAAATATTTTATCTTCTCTCTTTCTCTCAATGTAGGTTAAGATGGTGTGGTTTGACAGATGAAGGTTGTTCTGCTGTGACTTCATGAACATAACGTGTCTGATTCATTGTGTTTTCTCTTTCTGTCTTCAGTCTGTGGGGATGCAGTATTACAGAGAAACAGTGTCTCATCCTGACTTCAGCTCTGAAATCAAACCCATCACACCTGAGAGAACTGAACCTGAGCTGGAATGAACTACTAGGAGACTCTGGAGTGAAACACCTCAGTGATCTACTGATGAACACACAATTCAAGCTGGAGAAACTAGAGTTAGTATCATTATACTCTACAGCAGTTACAGTCAGATTAAAGATTACTGTTTACTTTCAGAAAGTCACCATGAAATTAAAGTTGTCAGTTATTATTTTTTATGGAGTATTGCAGTGCTGAAGTGATTTATCTGAGCACATAATGTATTTCTAATCCTGATCTTTGATCTGAATAACTTTCCTTCTCCTCACAACTGTCATGAATCCTGTCCGTGATCTTCCGTCCGCTCTCCACCAGAGGTCACGCTCCTATTATATTGACTCACACTACACAGACTGTTATGTGTCCCCCGGACTATATTTCCCATGATCCATTGCACTGATTAGCCATAACTGAAGGAGATTCATCTGTGATATCTTGACAGTGAACTATGTTTCTGTGTATTAAATACTGCTCCACCTGAAATCACATCGAATCACAATCAGGACCCCCCCCCCCCCCCCAATCTGAGGGTTGCCCCCTTAAAAATATGATTAAAAACCATGCGTTTTATTGTAAAAAAAAACAATGTTTTATACTTTGAATAATAGTGTAAGTATTAAAATAACAAACACAAACGTGGCAAAAATGTGTTTTATATTTATAAATATTTTGAGTCTCCCCTCCGCTGCCTCACAGTGCTTTGATCCAAATGCCTTTTTCTTTTACATCACCCACACACACACACACACGAGTTCGATGAGAGAGATCAAAGTCAATAGTTGCCCAAAACTCCAAACTTGCCCAAATTAAAAGGGGAAGTCTTGGCCTAGTGGTTAGAGAGTTTGACTCCTAATCCTAAGGTTGTGGGTTTGAGTCTCGGACCGGCAATACCACAACTGAGGTGTGCACTTTGTAGAGCAAAGTGACGGCAATTCAAGCATTTTCATAATCTTTGATTTGTATAAAAAGACTTTGATTCTTGAAGTAATGCCGCAGTTGTCACCGGAAAAAACTTTTCCCCTGCAAGCGCCAATCCGAAAGCCAGAAACACGTAAGTGTGAAAAAGGCTAATCGCGCAGAACCTGTGCAAGCACGGCTCTTAATGGTATGTTTGTTTGTTGTTGTCTCATACTTTTTTAGATATGCTGTTGTTCGTAAACGCTACTGCTTCTGTTAGCTTGTAATATACAGGTTTATTCTGATGAAAGCTTTAATACAGCACAGCAACTACATGTGTGTCCATGTAGAATGCTTCTCATTGTTATGTGGAAATAAGTGTTTAAATGGAACCATTTGTTGGAGCTGATCTGAAAGAGAGAGAGAGAAATGCAGAGCTTGTGCAGAGCGATACAAGGAACCGTATTAAGAGCCGCTGCTATAGAACATTGATTTTGAAACTTGTGAATCCATTAGAATCATTAAAAGATAGAATCACGATTTATATATGAACAGATTTTTACGTGCACCCCAAGTTTTCTCTTCCACTTCTCTAAAGCAGCACGGCATGGCCTCGCCCCCTTCGTCACATGTTCCCGGGGGCGGGGTTTATCTGGGTTTGTGATGTAACGGAGCTGGGAAAAAGCTTGTTGTAGTCCAGGGATAGGCAACGTCGGTCTTTGAGTGCCGCTGTCCTGAGTTTAGCTCTAAGCCTAATCAAACACACATGAACAAAGTCATCAGGTCTTCAAGATTCAGACAAGTGAGGCTTTTTTCAGGGTTGGAGCTAAACTCTGCAGAACATCCCCTACCCCTGTTGTAGTCCCTAGCATTGGACTTTTAGTGCTGCAACTGTGCAGATATTGTTTATGCTCAAACAGCAACATTGCACACTAACTTATGTTAAAAAAGTGAAATCACAATCAACCACCCCCTTAAAATTAAAAGAGTCAAATACAAATTAAATACAAATACAATTGTTTTATAGTAAACTTAAAAAAAGTGCTATTATTATTATTATTATTTATTATTATTATCTGAACCATAGTTATTATTTTTTCATCTTCAAACTTAAACTCAGCAAGCTTTTATTTTGGCGGGTTGCTCGTAAGTCTGTGTGCTTCTGGGTTTAGTCTAAAGAGCGTCAGTGAATGAAATGTCTCAGTTCTGCATTGTGCTTTGAAAACGTTAACAGGAAGCCTAGATTTGTGCTTTAACAGCTGTCAGTTTGAATAGAAATCTTATACAGTACAGTTTGTGGATCTAAAATAGTAATTATGCTTTAACAGCTGTCAATCATGTCGGTCCACAAACACACACTCTGAACTCATTTACAGCACGTTTCTTATTTTGGTCGCGCATGCACACCTGCAGAACACTTATGTGCACCCCGTCTATATTCAATCAGTTTTTTTTATTATAGCACTTGTGTATCATTGTTCTTTTGTTGATTCTGATTGCTTCAGTTGTCCTCATTTGTAAGTCGCTATGGATAAAAGTGTCTGCTAAATGTAATGTAAATGTAAGGTTTTGGCAATGTTACATTTTATTTATTGCAGTGTATGGTGTTAACACATGATGAATTACTCACACATGAACATAACGTGTCTGATTCATTGTGTTTTCTCTTTCTGTCTTCAGTCTGTGGGGATGCAGTATTACAGAGAAACAGTGTCTCATCCTGACTTCAGCTCTGAAATCAAACCCATCACACCTGAGAGAACTGAACCTGAGCAGGAATGAACTACTAGGAGACTCTGGAGTGAAACACCTCAGTGATCTACTGATGAACACACAATTCAAGCTGGAGAAACTAGAGTTAGTATCATTATACTCTACAGCAGTTACAGTCAGATTAAAGATTACGGTTTACTTTCAGAAAGTCACCATGAAATTAAAGTTGTCAGTTATTATTTTTTTATGGAGTGCTGAAAACCTGTCAGTCACATGAGATCACAGCAATAACAAACAATTATCAGCTTTTCATCAAAAACTCATGAATTCCTGACTGCAGTGTTGTTTTGTTTTTAAAGCTGTTTCACTCAGACATGCATCACGATAAGAACAAAACATGATCACAAAATCTTGATGAATTACTCACACATGAACATAACGTGTCTGATTCATTGTGTTTTCTCTTTCTGTCTTCAGTCTGTGTGGATGCAGTATTACAGAGAAACAGTGTCTCATCCTGACTTCAGCTCTGAAATCAAACCCATCACACCTGAGAGAACTGAACCTGAGCGGGAATCAAATAAAAAACACAGGAGTGAATCACTTATGTGACGTACTGAAGGATTCACGCTGTAAACTGGAGAGATTGAGGTCAGTAACATTCACAGACAAGAATCAAAATGATGAAAATCACTTTGTTTAACTCTTATGTGCTGTTCAAGATCTTTTCAGACCCCAAATGATGTTTGCTGAAATAAAAACTAATGTTCTCTTTATCTAAATGACATGAGACTTTGTACGGTTGTCAACACTTGGTAGATCTACAAATAGAAAATTACACTGGATTGATATCTGGTTGTGTGTTAGTGTGAAAAAAGTCACTCTCTGGAGACCCACATTGAAATGAATGAGGAAATGATCAAATCAATACTTTTTCTTCTTAATTTATCAAATAAAATCAATAAATCCACCACAATTCAGATCACAAAATACACGAAAATGAAGTGGCAACCCTTCCACACGTTCACAGTACACACACACACAAACACACACAGACACACTCAAAAGACAAACACCCATAGATATTAATGGAGACTATAAAAATGTTGAATTTGTTGTTACATAATTTGTCAAAAATGTCTGAAGAGGTGACACTCAGCACTTTTAATGTATTTTTCTAAATATATAAAAAATAACATAAATACTTAAACTACACGAATGTGGAGTTAAATCATTAATAAACTGAGTATTATTAAAGTCTTTTTTTTACATACATTACATTATTCATTTAGCTGATGCTTTTATCCAAAGCGACTTACAATTGCTATATATGTCAGAAAAAAACTAACTTCTCATTACCATCACTGACTGTTACCTTGTTTATATATGTCAGAGGTCGCACGCCTCTGGAGCAACTAGGGGTTAAGTGTCTTGCTCAGGGACACATTGGTGTCTCACAGTGGATTCAAACCCGGGTCTCTCACACCAAAGACACGTGTCTTATCCACTGCGCTAACACCACGGATGTTATCACAGAATAAGTCTCTTCAGGAGGACACAAGTCCTGATCACCCTGTCGGTGATAATAATACTTGTTTTTAGAAACAAAATGTCGTTTTGTTGGCTGTGTTCTCTGGAGAGCCCAAACAGCACGAGTGTCGTCCCCAAACGAACAGCACATAAGAGTTCAACAAAACACTTTATACTCAATATCTCATGATGAATGTGTTCACATTATATTTGTGAAAGATTCTTCATCTTAATGATTTGTTTGTAAGATGATCTCTCTTCCTCTGTTTGTCTCTTTCTAGTCTTCGTGGCTGTGACATTACAGATGTTTCTTCTTTAACTCAGTCTTTGACAAACACAAAAGCTCTGCAGTTTCTAAAAGAGCTTGATCTGAATTATAATAAGATTGGAGACTCAAAGCAGAAGCTCATTGATGTGCTACGAGACTCAAACTGTGAACTGAGGTGAGTAAACTTCACTTTGTGATATTAAAGAGATTCATTTACCTCTGATATGTGAACAAATATATACTTTCAGATATTAGTGAAAAGAGTTGATCAAATGATCATCAAGCTTTATTTCAAAGGGTTTGTGTCTGAATGAAATGTAAAGTTGATCAAAATGTTGAACACAAAGGAGGAAAGAGAAGAAAAGCAGACTGTCACAGCTTTCTACAGCAACAGCTGCTTTATTAATGAGATCAGTAATAGTGAATCATTAGAGTTTGAAATAGATTTGTTCAGATTGTAGGAAAACGCTGGTAAAATCAGAGCAGATTCAGCTTCAGCTCACAGTCGTCCAGCATCACATGATCAATGTCTCTGTCTCTTGTGTGTTTTTACTTTGACAAGCAACACGTCACATTACTTTACACTTACTTTCTGTAAGAGATAATGTACCTCCAGCCGCTTGTTATCACAGAATAAACCCGACAGGGTGATCAGGACTTGTGTCCTCCTGAAGAGACTTATTCTGTGATAACATCCGGCTGCATCTGCATTATCACACTTATTATATGCTTTCTTGACACACAAGTGAAGAATTAGACACAATTTAGATTCAGCTAAACACTTCTGATCAGTTAGCAACAACTTTGATTACAGGATTTTAATGTAACTTTTTACTGTGATCGAAATATAGTAACTAATTAGTACTTTATTCTATTGAACTCTGATGATCTTCTCTTCTGTTCAATCTTAGAGTATAGAAGGAGTTAAATCACCAGAAGCTGATAAATGCTGTGTATCATAAAGTGAAGTGATCTTGAGAGGAGCAGTAAACATCAGCTGAAGATCCACAGAAGAGCTTCACTACTGTGTCTATGAGGAGAAATAAATGTGTGATAAATGTGTAAATGTGATCCATACAGGTGAAGAGACTCAGACTTTACAATCAAATAATGCAGCATGTGTGTTAGAAACATGATATTGAATGATTAATGTTGCTTTAGTATTCAAGCAGATGATCATTGTGTTTAATGTAAAGCTGGAGAATATTATATCATCATGAACTCTGTCTCTGTTAAAATACTTTCTTGGTGTAAGACTGTAAGGTCTCCAAATATCTGTTTCTAGATCAATTTGTTTTAATTAATGAAACGAGCAGGAATCATTCAGTTTGATCTCTCTTTGTTAATATTTCTTCTGCTTCAGTGTTTTATGGTAAATATGTTTCTCATTTGTGGGGAAGATTGTTGTAAAGTTGTTAGTCATTACTGTATAACAATTCAAACTAGAGTCATTTAAAATATAATATCTTGTGAAAGACACATTAGTGTTTTCAGCTGGATATGGATTACAAATGCTCTTTGTGTAATTGTGAAAGAGTCTGTTTGTGCATTTATTTTCTGAAAATCCTTTTCATTTTTATTTGGGAATGAAATGTCATCATTTCTAAGTGTTTCATTAAACTGCAGTCTAATCATAAATATATCATCAGTTACTTCATTCAGATGAACGACTTTTCCAAAAGAAGATATATATATATATATGATTTGTTGTTGTTGTTAGGAAAATATGATATCCATGAAACTAATTGGAGTAACTCATAACTGTGAAATGTCTATTAACTTTATCTTCAGTTGATAAATTGAATCAACAAATTATAGTGTCTGCTGACTGTATTTCCATTAGGAGATATATATATATATATATATTTGACCCCACAGCTGACTGGGACTGAACACCTGTCTACATCAGTAACTCGTTCACCCGTATTAAGTGTTACGTTAAACTGCAGTCCAGTCTTAAATATGTCATCACTTTTACTTCATTCAAATGAATATGATATTTTTTTTATGATCATGCATGTATTGATTTAGGTATTTTGGATATTGAAGTCACTTAAGGAAGCCAGAGTATTGGAAATTAAATACCTCTCTATTACAAAATACTAATTATTGTTTGGGTATAAAATAATTTTCTTTTAAAACATATTCTAATATTCCTTATACTTTAAATTGAGAGTTGTTTAAATACAAGTCATAAATTCTCTATAAAATTCAGTGAAATATTTCTAATATTTTAAATATATTTAAAAGGATTACAGTATGAAACATTAAAAGATATGTATCACACGTCTGATCTCTCCAAATGAAGCAGATAAAGATAAAGTCTATATTTGTTCAGAGAAAAATGTCATTCTTTGACATGTTGTTACTCGGTGTGTCTTTTGTCTTACACCTTTAACCCTGTAATTATTCAGGGAGGGTAAGGATAGTATTATAAAGTATACTATTTTATCATATTTTTGGGCAATGCAGGCAGCATCTGAAGAGTGCTTTACTCCTCAGACCTTTTCTTCTTCTTTTTGGGTAAATCCAGTTCCACATCAATGTCTGTGACCCATGACGGATGTCCTTCCTCTGTCTCTGTTCTGTCTGTGTCTAGTAGTCTTCCTCTTCTTCATCGTCATCTTCATCTGGTTCACCTGCGCTTGATGTATCAACATGTTCTCTTCATCATTGTCAAAATCAGATTCATAACTTAATCTCTCAACAAACAAGTGCTGCAAGTGCAAGCAATAAAACAAACAAATAATATAACAGTGAAAAAGATAAATAGCAATATCATTATCCATATCCAAGATCCATATCCATAGGGTCTCTTGACCCTGTACATTTATAATGTAATATGATCAGCTGTGATTCAGTGTTTTCAGTTCTGCTTCCACTGTTTGATGGATGATGTTCTTTGGTCTTTCTCTCCTGTACTTTAATTGCTGAGGGGTTTGAGGTGTTCAGTGTTATCATCTCTGTTTTCTGCTTGTTGATCTTCGAGTCTAGTTGTCTGAGTCCAGATGTTTTCTCTGGTGAGGGTGTAAGAACAACAGCTAATCATCAGTGAAGTCAAGATCTTCTCTGGATAATGCTCGACTTAAACAGACAAACACTTCATGAGTCAACTGTCAGCTTTCCTCACAACAGAGAGCTCAGACTCAGATGATGACAAAATAACTTTATATTATTCATACACCAGACAGGTGAGTATCTAGAGTACAGTCTGCACAGTGTGTAGTGTGTCGTTTAGTATTTCATTTGGATATAAATTAAATTAAATTAAATTTAAGCAATGGCCATTTAGTTTTATTAATAAATCTAAATGAAACCATCAAATTGTCAACAAATGAACTTAATGAACTTTGATGCTTGAGCAGCAAATCAGCATATTAGTATGATTATTTTTTTCAGATAGCGAGACAACTATGACTGGGACTGTCATACACACACTGTAAAACCCGACAAGTTCACTTAACTCAAAAAAAGTGTTGAAATTATTTAAGTGTCTGTTACCATACACTGTAAACCCTAATAAGTTCACAGAACTCTTAGGTTTAAAAATTACATTACATTAAAAATTACATTTCCAGTTGCCTTAAATTATCTCAGTTATCTTATAAATATTGATATTTTTCAACTTATAATTAGAGAGTACTTCACTCAAAATTTTCTCTATTTTTCAACTCATATAATGTAGGAAATACCCTCAAATATAGTCTATTGTTGTCCATCCTAAACCTAACCACAGGCTCTACTCTTCACCACAACGGTAACACTACAAAAACAACATAATAGAAACCTTTGTAAGTTCTGACATAACACAACATTTAAGTACTAACTTAAGTCCCTCTATATTAATCTTGCGTAAAAACACACCAAATAACACTTAAGTTCTACATTTATTTCCCTTGTTTTCTGATGCAAAGCATGCTGGGAACTTGAAAACGCAATAATTTTAAGTTCACCTTACTACAACAATTTTGAGTTTACAGAACTTATTTAAATTAAGTCCAATGAACTTTGTTCATTATTATTTGAGTGCAATTAACTTATTTCTTTTGATTAATTTCACTGTTCAGTTTTACAGTGCATAACATTATAATAAGGACACTATTATAATAAAATGCTGTGAATGTTTAGAGTTGAGTTGTCGTGTTTCTGCTCGTTGTTGTGTGAAGATCGCTTCCACAAAAGGATTCATTCAGAGACACACAGACACCTTCACTTCTGCGTTCAGGGGATTCTGTGCAGATAGATATAAGTCCAGTTCGAATTGAGGGGGGGCTCAAGGGACCCCCCATAAGACCCAAAAAAATGACTTTGGGGGGGGGGGGGTCACCTGGTTTTTCATTAAAACTAAAATAGAAACAATATTTGACATAGCCCTATCTTTTTTTATCAAAGTATTGCGCTGCCGCTCCCATAAAAAGCTCCTTCAAATTAGATGTGCGTCTGAAAATACGCTCAATTGCGCCACACGCTGTTTTCTGAAGGAATTTACAGACTGCAGGAGCGACGTCGCTGTGTGATTGGCTGACAGAGTGATCCTTCCTCATTATTTTACCTCACGATGACGGTAAGATAATATTTCTTTGTTTTATGATTGTTTAGTACACCTAATTTACTGCTACTGAATAAGTGTTTATCCTAGAATCGGACAGTCACTTTTATTATAATCTTGGTCTGTCAATAGTTGTTGTTTTTTTTATCTAATGATGCTAGCTCACTATCGGATTGTTAGTTGTAATTAGCCATCTAACGTAATTCCGAGAAAAAAGCTAGCGTTGCATCCATTCTAAATTAAACAAATAATTTTAAATCTATAGCCATAACTGCTCATAAACAGTGTTAATTAAATTAAGGACATTATTACTGATGAAAATGTTAATCAGGTGAAGGCTTTTTTTGTATCAAAGATGACAAAGCAGGGTTGCTAATTCTCACAAATTGTGCGTGAGACACACATGCATTGATTATTACACCGAAGACAAACATGCAGATCAACCGTTTTTGTTATGGATTGTATCCTATTTTCCGTTATTATGTACAGCCTAATAAAATTAGTGTAGTATTTAAGGTTAAATGGAGAAAAGGGTTTTAAATTCAATGCAAAGAGGTAAATTAAAGTCATTTTGTGGCATTTGTTTACCCACTCTAATAAATATACATCTATGTACCGTATTTTTCGGACTATGAGTCCAAAAATACATCATGATGAGGAAAAAATCATATACGGTAAATCGCACTGGACTATAAATCACATTTATTTAGAACCAAGAACCAAGAGAAAACATTACCTTCTCCAGCCGCGAGAGGGCGCTCTATGTGTTCAGTGTAGACTACAGGAGCAATGAGCAGCGTAGAGAAGGTAATGTTTTCTCTTAGTTAATTTCTCTTGGTTCATGTCAAATTAATTTTGATAAATAAGTCGCACCTGACTATAAGTGGCAAGACCAGCCGAACTATGAAAAAAAGTATAGTCCGGAAAATACGGTAGTCTAGTTGCTCAAAAGAGTATTGCAGGTCATAACTGCTTACTTATTTTTAGGTTTTGCATTTGAATAAATATGTAGTTTCAAATTACACATTTTAAAAAGATACTAGTATAAGCACACAAGTGAATATTAATGCAATAAAAATACTGAATTTAACCCAAGAGAAGTACAGTAGGCCTATTCATGTGAATTGATAGTGAATCAAGAGATGATTAATGGTCATCAGCATCGTAATCGTATCAAATTCTTTCTATTTTTTCCCTCTTGTAGAAACACTATTGTGACAAAACATATATTTAATGTAGTCTCTCATTCACCACTATAGAAGTTTTCCGAACTATGACAACTTCCGCTTGAAAATATGAAAGGGTTGTGTAACTACATTCAAGATAAATTAGTTAAATGAAATAAAATGCCTACATGTGCACTGTTCAAAGTTTATCACCATAAATAATAACCTTAATAAGTAGCATGATTATCATATAGTGCTTTCTTAAATATATTCGCAGTAACGACAACAAATATAATTTTACAACTTACATCTTACATTATTTTCAGATATGGACAAGGGAAAGAAGAGAAGAGCCATCACTGACTTTTTTGAAGGGTAAGCCTGTTTATTATTATTATTATTTTAATTTCAAGATTCTTCTGGATTTTTATTTTAATTTCTGCTCTTTAAAAGTGACTTGGTGTGTCCCAGGCTTACGACACTTAACCAGAAAAAACTATGTAAGGAAAACACTTTGAAACATCAGATTGGTATGTAATATTTATTTCTTGTAGCATACAGCCTAAGAGGAGCCTCATCGGTAAAACATTCAAACAGCACA
Source organism: Carassius carassius (assembly GCF_963082965.1). Lineage (NCBI taxonomy): Eukaryota > Metazoa > Chordata > Actinopteri > Cypriniformes > Cyprinidae > Carassius > Carassius carassius. Next base: position 862,611 of record NC_081770.1, on the reverse strand, counting down.
GCACTTACATTTATCACCCATGCTACAAGAAAAACTAACAGACCTGCCCCAATCCAGGAAAAACCCCAATACAGACAGACCAGCCCCAATCAGAGCAGACCAGACAGACCAGCTCCAATCCAGGACAACATTAGTCAGCACATCCACAACAAACTGTTCACATCCAGCCCAGTCCATGAGCACAGCTTTGTCCCTGCTTACTAGTACAGACAGGGTAACACACTTCAGCAAGCAACAGCTTGAGGCATGGACACAGCAGTACTCCCCTTGGCTATACTTGAATGGAAATAACGTAGGATGCACATTCTGCAAATATACCAAGCGCCTTTTGGAGTCCAAAAGGGAGGACAGGTGGCAGAGGAGTGGGCTTCTGGAGAGGTCACAGCAAAAGATGTCAGGGCCATGAGAAAGAAAATCTACAAACACAGAGACAGCTTAACTCACAAGGCATCAACAGATATTCAACAGCAGAAAGAGAAAGAGGTGTTGCCCACCTTGACAGAAACCTTGAATGCTAAAGTTCTGTTGGAGACAGTGCACTCGTTTAGAAAAGCACATTTTGTTGCAAAGGAGAAGTTAGCCTTCTCAAAAATGAATGGATTGGTTGAGTTACAAGAAATGAATGGAGTAAAAACCGTCTCTTGTCACAAATCTGATCACTCTTGCATTAATATAATAACACACATTGCCAATAAAATGAGGAAGAAAATTGTCTCAACAATTAAAAGTGCTGGTTCTTGGATCTGTCTTACAGTAGATGAAAGCACTACATTTGGGAGAAGCTACCTCATCCTATACCTCAGAGGAGATGTGACAGGAGAAGGTGAGACAGAAAACATTTTTTGGATTTGATTGAGCTGGAGGAAGGAACAACTGCTGATGCCATATACAAAGCTCTCAAAAAGAGTCTCCTGGAAGCTGACCTGGATGATGCATACCTCAAGTCTCATCTGATTTGCATTACAACCGATGGGGCATCTGTGATGACTGGAAGACAGAGTGGTCTTATCACAAGGCTGAAAAAAGACTATCCTTTGCTGGAGAGTATCCACTGTCTTGCTCACAGGCTTGAGTTATCAGTAAGTGATGCACTAAAATCAGTCACAGGTTGCAATCACTTTGAGATATTTATTTCAAAGCTGTATACACTGCACCATCAATCCCCAAAGAATGCCAGATAACTTTCAGAAGCAGCTTCTCAAGTTAACATCTGCCTACTTAAGATTGGTCACATTTTTACCATCCGCTGGGTAGCAAGTAGTTTTGTGACTTTACAAGCTGTTTGGAGAGACTTCCCTGCTCTGGTTGCACAAATGAAAAAAGGAGCTGAAGATGGATCTCGCTCTGATATAGAAAGAAAAAAATTCAGTGGCCTTCTGAATGGCCTCACATGCACTGGCTTTGTTAATGACCTGGCAACCATTAAAGATGTGCTACGTGAACTTCACAGTCTGTCCCTAAAACTTCAGGTAGGTACAGTGTTCTTCTTCAGATTAAGTGTGAACAGATGTGGAAATACTCTGATGTTATGAATGCGCTAAATAACATTATAAATGTGTTCAGATTCATAAGGACACATCACAATGTTTGATAAAGATGTGTTTCTATCAGCAAACAGTCAGAATAAAGTGATGATCTGCTGCTGATCCTGAATGTCTTGTTTAATGAGTGTTTCTAGTCTGAGACTCATCAATATTATCAGCTGATCAAAACCCTCTTTATTTCATGATAATAGATCCTGTTTTCACCTCATTCATTACACTGATGACTTCAGATCTGTTCATTGACACATTAAGATCATTTTATTGCTGTGAAGATCAGAAAACAACACGGTTATCAGTTATTGTGACATTACAAGATGAAACTATCACAACAGCATTTATTCATTAGTCTGTGATAAACCATGTTTCATATAAAACACAAAACTAAAACACATTCAGTTCAACTCAGTTCATTGGTGCTTTATTTGTACCTTGCAAATTTGTAAAATGATATTTCTTTGTTTATTCTTTCACTTTTTATTTTCTTACATTGCTTATATTTGGCATCTTTTAATTGTGTTTTTTTTTCTTATATATTTATGTGTCTGTATATTAATGAAAGAGAAGATGAATAATTATAGATAATGGACTTATTGATTTTTTTTTTTTTTAGCTCACAAGTACGAGCATCACATCATCATGAAGAAGATAAATCTGCAGAGACAGAGTTTATTGAAGAACAGAGAGAACATGAGAGATCTAGAACCCTGCAGAACCAAACACACTGAAGAACAAACAGGGCAGGGTTTATTCTTCATCCTTCAGTAATGAGGCTGAAGAATGTTTGTATATATATATATATATATATATATATATGTGTGTGTGTGTGTGTGTGTGTGTGTGTGTGTGTGTGTGTGTGTGTGTGGATGTCATCAGTGGTGGGTCACATGTTCACTCCTACTATGATGATTCTGATTTTATTACATTCAGTGTAAACGGTGATTTATAACGGATCAGTAACAACAAGATCACAGTTGAAGTTCACACAGTCTGTCTGAGAGAGAATCTCCTGGAGAAATAAAACACATGAACACAACTGCACACAGAAGAAACATAAAACTGTAACTTAGTTCTTATATTTATAACATACAGCCCAGTTAAGCAACATGACACGACCAAGAGAGTGAAGTTTTCCCTGGAAACCACGATTGAAAATTTGACATTTTAAAGCGTTAAAACGAGTAGTTCATATACATTTTAGTTCAATATTTGATATTACCCTTTCTGGACATGGACAGTAGACCGTACACACAGCTTCAATGGAGGGACTGAGAGCTCTCGGACTAAATCTAAAATATCTTAAACTGTGTTCTGAAGATGAACGGAGGTCTCACGGGTTTGGAACGACATGAGGGCAAGTTATTAATGACATAATTTAGATTTTTGGGTGAACTAACCCTTTGAGGAAATGTTGTACAAAGATTAGATTAGATTAGATTCAACTTTATTGTCATTATGCAGAGTACAGTACAGAGCTAATGAAATGCAGTTAGCATCTAACCAGAAGTGCAGGAATATAGTGTTTTAAATACGTATAAGTGCAGAGTAAGTGAAGCTATGATATACAGAATGTACAGTAGAGTTGCTATAAACAGTATTGATCAGAGTATATACAGAATATAAATATGAATGCAATGTAGGGATTATATATACATCATGAACAGCAGCAACGTGAGAGCTGTGGTAATAAATACAGTTAGATTGAATGAGCAAACGTATTGTTAAACAATGTATTCTATGCAAAATAACAGTAATGCAATGATATTTTTATAGAAATAGTTTACTGTGCTTTGTACAGAAGTACTGTGAGCAGTGCAGTAAAAGAGCAGGTGCAGGTTAGATTGGTGTTGTGGAGTTCAGAAGTGTCACAGCCTCGGGGAAGAAGCTCTTCCTGACTCTACTAGTGCGAGAGCGTAGCTCCTGTAACTCCTGCCGGATGGAAGGAGGGTGAAGAGTCCATAGTGAAGATGAGACGCATCCTTCATGATGTTTCTTGCCCTGCCCAGACAGCGCTTGTGATAAATGTTCTCAATGGAAGTTAACTGGGTGTCAGTGATCCATCGAGCAGTTTAAGGCTCCGTAAGAAGTAAAGGTGCTGCTGTGCCTTTGTGACCAGGGTGGAGGTGTTTTAGTTTTCTCCACCCGCTGGAGTGCTTTGTGGTCAGATGCAGAGCAACTGCTGTGCCATACTGAGATGCAGTTTGTGAGTCTGCTCTCAATGGTACAGCGCTAGATTTCCACAAGTTCTTCAGTAATTCTGTTTGTTAACAGCAGCTGTTCATCACTAATGCTCAATTATCACTCAATTAATCACTTCATTATTTAATTGCAACGTATATCTTCTTTCAGTGAACTCAACTGAATTAAGTTCAGAGTACTCACAACTATTAGTTTTAAAACTTAAATGGTTTAAGGCAATCTGTTGACTCAAATGGTTGCTCGCTCAAAGGTCTTGAATTAATTAGTTTTAATAATTGTCTTTCCTTTTACCGTTTTTTTCTTCACTTATTGCATTATCTATGTTCTTGATACTTGAAGGTTACACTGTTGTTACAAGTTACTCCTGTTGTATTAGCACTACAAGTGCACTATGTATAAATTAAATAATTGTTTTTCTATTTAATTTTTTACTTATTGTCATACCTGTGGTCTTGATAGTTGTTTATCTAATTACCTTTTATGTGTTACACTGCCCCTTTACTGGTTTTATATACCTTACTGTAAACTGTACACATTTACCTCAATGTGATGCACAAATAATGAGATACAGAATTGATCAATTTTGCCATTTATTGTTGTAACAGGAGGTATGCAATATGCATTACAATGATAATGCTGTTCATGCATAGGCAACATTTAATGTAAGGCTGTGAAAACCATTAATAGCATCCAAAATAAAAGTAGTTTATTTAACGTACATTTCTGTATATGTGTATAAATGCACATACATACACGTGTATATCACCCTCTTCACATGAACCCTGAGGTGAGCTATCTGCCGTGTTTCCTCCACATCTTTTGCTTCCAGCTGGCTGCGTCCTCTGGTGAATGCAGGTATTTTCTCTTCTGCACACACGAGTCCAACACTGTCTCTGTCACATCCACGATCTGCCAACACCAAGTCTCCAGGTAATAGTTTATTAAGAAGATGAAATGATTTCATGGGTAAAGATGAGGCAAGGATTCGTGCAGAAAGCAAAGGGCTTTATTGAATAATAATAAAGCAAAGGAAAGAAAAAAACATAGGGCAGACATGAGAACACATCCGCTGAAAACACAAGACAATACAAGAGTGTCTGATGAGAAAATGAAAGTTGAACACACAGACGAGAGCACACACACGTTCACACAATAACAATATACACCAGTGTCAGGAATACTGACATAACCAGGAATAAACCAGACCAAAATGACAGTCCTGACATTAATAAAGTGTGCGGTGTACCAATGACTCCATTGCTAGTGGTAAAAACAACAACAAAAGTTAAACGTGTTTAGTTTATAACTTACCACGTATAACTTAATATTTCACTGGGAATCTGACTCGGGGGGGTTTGTCAGTCTCTCAACAGTGGAAAAAAGAGTACGAGTGTTATTTAAGTTACTGTTTATAAGGTTTGAGAAGAAATTATGTCTAGCTGTGGCTAGTTTCACATTAAAAGCATGAAGACTGACTTTATAGATGCTATAGTGAATTTCAAGTTTCGTCTTTTCTGCTTTGTCTTTTCATCGTCTGAACTGCTGTTGATCTTCTCCAAACTGATTTCTGTCTGTTTGTTTTCTTACTGCCATTTACCATGTTTTTACCACAGTAACTGTAGTTTTACTATGGTATATTAATAATCAATACAACAATACAATAATCATCACACTAACTATGGTTGTACAACTGTAATGGTCGTTTTTTGATGTGCTTTTATATGACAGATATCACCGTAATCACATTTACTGTACCAAGCTTTTGATACCTTTTTATGTAAATCCAAAAAAAGTAAATAAATAAAAGGACACATTTTTCCCCTCTTGCAGTTCATTCATATCAGTTTATATTTTTAATATTTTGCTCACAAAACATTATAAAAAATTCTGTTTATAATTCTATTTTATTCTACCCCCCCCCCCCCCCACCTTTCATATTTTTATTATTATTTTTTTTTTTTAGCTGAAAAGATGTAAAGGAAGCAGTCAGCCCAGTGGTGTTTCCGAAGAGGTATTCCTTCAGAAATGGAGAAGACAGAAAGCTGCGGAGGCAGACATTTGCAGCAGTAAGTATGTGATAGTTTGACCTTTTTATCAAACTGCTGTTATAAATTGCACAGCATTTGTTGTTTCTTAAACTGTTCACAAACTTCTTCAAAGTTTATTATTACATTCACATATTATAGTTGCATTTCAAGGGGTGGTGTAGTACAGGGTTTATGTGGGGTAGTAAAAGGTAGTAAATTAAATTATGCCAAATTAAGGCCAGTAAAAAGTAGTAAAGGTAGTATATTTTCGAAGCCCCATCTAACTGGGTCTATATCATGGGTGTCCAAACTACGGCCAGTAGTCCAGTTTTTATTGGCCCGCAGCCAGGGTCCGAAATTAACACCAGCCAAGCGCTAAGTGCGGTTAGATTTTCCGTTTGGCGAGTAAATCTCAAATATCCGCCACACTGGTGGGTGAATGTTCATCATACCAAAATAGTAATAACAAATATTACAGTTGCCTTTTGTAATGTTATGATGCCTGGAAATTAGTTCAAATCTCCTGCGAATCTAGAGCGAGCGAGCGAGCAAAAGCGTGCATGCAAACCGTGTAGCGAGCGCGCGGCAGAGAGGGAGAGACCTTGCGTGTGTGTGTGCGTGTGTCTCTCTCTCTCTCTCTCTCTCTCTCATGCAGTGGTGACGCGTTCATATAAACGGCACCTAAACGCTGTAAAAAAATATTATGACATTTTAATTGTGTCAGCTGCAAAGATGAAGTTGACACTGACTCGCGATCTTCGCAGTAGTGAACGCGCCGGAGAAAAATGCATTTCTTACGAATTAGCCTATAGCCTACTTTTAAATTAGTTTTGAATGGTTCTGTTTAAAAGTAGAAATTTCAAGCTTTCTGTAGATAATAGATATAGGATATTTCTAACTTGTTTAGGTCTGTGAGGCGAGTAGCCTAGGCTACTTATACGCTGAGTTTCGGTTCATGTCTGAACGTGTTGTGATTATACAAAATAATGAAACATGCATTAAAATTAAGATAAAATTAATACAAAACGAAATTCGTTTCAAAGAGAGGCTTTGTGTTTTGTGTTTGATGTCTCTGTGAAAGTTTTAAAAGCATCCTTAATGGAGAACGAACGGTTAGGCTACATAACATGTTTTTTTTCCTCAAATGCAAACACGAAATAAAAGACAAAATACTTTTTAAAAAGACAAACCATCAATTTTTTTTTGGGGGGGGGGGGGGGGATATGGATTTATAGCTTTTGAAAAAAAAAATATGGATGGATTAATAGCGTTTTGGAAAAAAATATGGATGGATTTATAGCGTTTTGGAAAAAAATATGGATGGATTTATAGCGTTTTGGAAAAAAATATGGATGGATTTATAGCGTTTTGGGAAAAATATGGATGGATTTATAGCGTTTTGGAAAAAAATATGGATGGATTAATAGCATTTTGGAAAAAAATATGGATGGATTTATAGCGTTTTGGGAAAAAAAATATGGATGGATTTATAGCGTTTTGGAAAAAAATATGGATGGATTAATAGCATTTTGGAAAAAAATATGGATGGATTTATAGCGTTTTGGGAAAAAAAATATGGATGGATTTATAGCGTTTTGAAAAAAAATACGGATGGATTTATAGCGTTTTGGAAAAAATATGGATGGATTAATAGCGTTTTGGAAAAAAATATGGATGGATTAATAGCGTTTTGAAAAAAAATACGGATGGATTTATAGCGTTTTGGAAAAAAATATGGATGGATTAATAGCGTTTTGGAAAAAAATATGGATGGATTTATAGCGTTTTGGGAAAAAAAATATGGATGGATTTATAGCGTTTTGAAAAAAAATATGGATGGATTTATAGCGTTTTGGAAAAAATATGGATGGATTAATAGCGTTTTGGAAAAAAATATGGATGGATTAATAGCGTTTTGGAAAAAAATATGGATGGATTTATAGCGTTTTGAAAAAAAAAATATGGATGGATTAATAGCGTTTTGGAAAAAAATATGGATGGATTAATAGCGTTTTGGGAAAAATATGGATGGATTAATAGCGTTTTGGAAAAAAATATGGATGGATTAATAGCGTTTTGGAAAAAAATATGGATGGATTAATAGCGTTTTGGAAAAAAATATGGATGGATTTATAGCGTTTTGGAAAAAAAAATATGGATGTATTTATAGCGTTTTGGAAAAAAATATGGATGGATTTATAGCGTTTTGGAAAAAATATGGATGGATTTATAGCGTTTTGGAAAAAAAATATGGATGGATTTATAGCGTTTTGGAAAAAAAAATATGGATGGATTTATAGCGTTTTGAAAAAAAAAATATGGATGGATTTATAGCGTTTTGAAAAAAAATACGGATGGATTTATAGCGTTTTGGAAAAAAATATGGATGGATTAATAGCGTTTTGGAAAAAATATGGATGGATTAATAGCGTTTTGGAAAAAAATATGGATGGATTAATAGCGTTTTGGAAAAAAATATGGATGGATTAATAGCGTTTTGGAAAAAAATATGGATGGATTAATAGCGTTTTGGAAAAAAATATGGATGGATTAATAGCGTTTTGGAAAAAAATATGGATGGATTAATAGCGTTTTGGAAAAAAAATATGGATGGATTTATAGCGTTTTGGAAAAAAATATGGATGGATTAATAGCGTTTTGGAAAAAATATGTATGGATTAATAGCGTTTTGGAAAAAAATATGGATGGATTTATAGCGTTTTGAAAAAAAAATATGGATGGATTAATAGCGTTTTGGAAAAAAATATGGATGGATTAATAGCGTTTTGGGAAAAATATGGATGGATTAATAGCGTTTTGGAAAAAAATATGGATGGATTTATAGCGTTTTGGAAAAAAATATGGATGGATTAATAGCGTTTTGGAAAAAAATATGGATGGATTAATAGCGTTTTGAAAAAAAATATGGATGGGTTTATAGCGTTTTGGAAAAAAATATGGATGGATTTATAGCGTTTTGGAAAAAAATATGGATGGATTAATAGCGTTTTGGAAAAAATATGTATGGATTAATAGCGTTTTGGAAAAAAATATGGATGGATTTATAGCGTTTTGAAAAAAAAATATCGATGGATTAATAGCGTTTTGGAAAAAAATATGGATGATTAATAGCGTTTTGGGAAAAATATGGATGGATTAATAGCGTTTTGGAAAAAAATATGGATGGATTTATAGCGTTTTGGAAAAAAAAATATGGATGGATTTATAGCGTTTTGGAAAAAATATGGATGGATTAATAGCGTTTTGGAAAAAAATATGGATGGATTTATAGCGTTTTGGAAAAAAAATATGGATGGATTTATAGCGTTTTGGAAAAAAAAATATGGATGGATTTATAGCGTTTTGAAAAAAAAATATGGATGGATTTATAGCGTTTTGAAAAAAAATACGGATGGATTTATAGCGTTTTGGAAAAAAATATGGATGGATTAATAGCGTTTTGGAAAAAAATATGGATGGATTAATAGCGTTTTGGAAAAAAATATGGATGGATTAATAGCGTTTTGGAAAAAAATATGGATGGATTAATAGCGTTTTGGAAAAAAATATGGATGGATTAATAGCGTTTTGGAAAAAAATATGGATGGATTTATAGCGTTTTGGAAAAAAAATATGGATGGATTTATAGCGTTTTGGAAAAAAAAATATGGATGGATTTATAGCGTTTTGAAAAAAAAAATATGGATGGATTTATAGCGTTTAGAAAAAAAATACGGATGGATTTATAGTGTTTTGGAAAAAAATATGGATGGATTAATAGCGTTTTGGAAAAAATATGGATGGATTAATAGCGTTTTGGAAAAAAATATGGATGGATTAATAGTGTTTTGGAAAAAAATATGGATGGATTAATAGCGTTTTGGAAAAAAATATGGATGGATTAATAGCGTTTTGGAAAAAAATATGGATGGATTAATAGCGTTTTGGAAAAAAATATGGATGGATTTATAGCGTTTTGGAAAAAAATATGGATGGATTAATAGCGTTTTGGAAAAAATATGTATGGATTAATAGCGTTTTGGAAAAAAATATGGATGGATTTATAGCGTTTTGAAAAAAAAATATGGATGGATTAATAGCGTTTTGGAAAAAAATATGGATGGATTAATAGCGTTTTGGGAAAAATATGGATGGATTAATAGCGTTTTGGAAAAAAATATGGATGGATTTATAGCGTTTTGGAAAAAAAAATATGGATGTATTTATAGCGTTTTGGAAAAAAATATGGATGGATTTATAGCGTTTTGGAAAAAATATGGATGGATTTATAGCGTTTTGGAAAAAAAAATATGGATGGATTTATAGCGTTTTGGAAAAAAAAATATGGATGGATTAATAGCGTTTTGGAAAAAATATGGATGGATTAATAGCGTTTTGGAAAAAAATATGGATGGATTAATAGCGTTTTGGAAAAAAATATGGATGGATTAATAGCGTTTTGGAAAAACATATGGATGGATTAATAGCGTTTTGGAAAAAAATATGGATGGATTTATAGCGTTTTGGAAAAAAAATATGGATGGATTAATAGCGTTTTGGAAAAAATATGGATGGATTAATAGCGTTTTGGGAAAAATATGGATGGATTTATAGCGTTTTGGAAAAAAATATGGATGGATTAATAGCGTTTTGGAAAAAAATATGGATGGATTTATAGCGTTTTGGAAAAAATATGGATGGATTAATAGCGTTTTGGAAAAAAATATGGATGGATTAATAGCCTTTTGAAAAAAAATATGGATGGATTTATAGCGTTTTGGAAAAAAAAATATGGATGGATTAATAGCGTTTTGGAAAAAATATGGATGGATTAATAGCGTTTTGGAAAAAATATGGATGGATTTATATCGTTTTGGAATGACGTCACGCGATGTGTATGTTGGGCGGTTCAAGCTGGTAGCTTGGCGGTAAACCTCTGCTCCGCGCGAGTTTACCAAGTAAATATGGGCAAGTGCAAGTTTTCGGACCTCTGGCTGGAGGACGCTCGGTTTAAAGACTGGCTTAGGCCAGTAGTTGGAAACAGCCGAGAAGCTTTTTGCAACGTTTGCAAGAAAACGATAAATATTATATATATATATATATATATATATATATATATATATATATATATATATATATATATATATATATATATATATATATATATTATATTATATTATTACACATTGTGTAGCTGTTCATTCTAAAAGTCCAGTCTGTCTTCTATTTTTTATGTAATTGTTACTCTTTGACATATTGAGTAAATCCTATGGACCAAGGCCTGTTGTGATATCTTGATTAATCCAAGTCCTATGGTAGAGTTCCCTCTTACTTGAATGTAGCTCAATCACTTGCCCTAACACACATGCACACTCACATACACCTACAGAACATTTCCTGACTTTCTCTTTCTCGCTCTCTATGGTTCTCTATCTCTCCCTCCCAGTGTTGAAATTAAGTTATAATTAAATATGTTATTAATTCATTTTGGAAAGATATTTCATGTCTTTACTTGTCACTTTACTTAACACTTAACACTGCTACAGTTGAAGTTTGAAGCCGTGTTGGAAGTAAAAATATTGTGATGGTAGTAAAATAGGTGGTAAAAAGGTAGTAAATTCAATTTAAGAATCTCTGTATAAACCCTGTAGTAGTTTATCCAATGAGAATTGTACACTACATCACAGAAGAATGTCTAGCAAACAAATGGTTTTTCTTCCTGCTGTCTCTAGAGCCCACAGGATGTAGATTACATCTGTAGAAAGGAAATATGGCCAGGATGTTTTTCACCAAGGATCGCTCAACTCTGAGCAGGAGGACAGAACGAACTCGATAAACTTCGGACCTATAGCCCACGTCCTGGTCTGAACATCCGAACTCATGAGGAAATATACATTGTCATTGAGATAAAAGGAGACAACACAGAAGGGAGACAGAAGAAAAAAAATAAGAAGGGAGGAGGGATTGCAGAGAGGCAAACACAGAAATATCTGATAGTGGTCATGATATAATCTAACACTGTATAATGGCTAAAATTGTTTTTGCTCACAATTATAATCATATATCATAATATAAACACAGCAACAGAATGTGGACTCATACACATGGTTTATTTAATCTCATGTAATGTGCTGATTTATTAGGCTTTTTATTATATAAAATAACACCAAAGACTTATGCACTCAGTCTGTCTACATTATGAAAACTGGTGAAACAAAGAATAATTTTATAACAGTTAAATTCCTAATAGTTATTCCACTATTTCCAAATTAAAATAGCCTTTTTCTGTATTAATAAAACAGCAGTGGTTAAGTAAGTGCATTTATTCATCTTCCACAATCACAAACAGTATATTCGAGATCTCATGACGCGTTGATTTAGATCGATGAACTCCAGCTTGTTACCGCTGATGTTCACTCAGAAAGTCGTCCACACAGAGATCAGTCATTAGTCGGCGACAGCATTTGACAACTCATTTATAAAAATCATTTCAGGTTTAAGAAGTGTTTCAACATTGCATCAGCTACTGATGAACACATTGATTTTATTTGAATCATCACTCTGTAGTTTATTTAATCATGTATTATTGTGTATTTGGAAGGCGTTTGTCTTTCAAACACATTAAAACACACAGAATCACAAACTTTTGTCATCTGATCCTCTTTCACCAAATATATTTACTTGAAGTACCCCTGAGATTTAAAAAATATATATTTTAATAATTATCACATTTGCATGTTCATGGTTTTCTGATGTTGGTTATGTCCACATGACATGCAGGTAAACTAATGAAATGTTAAACTTTTTTTAGTAAGATTTATTTTATTTTATGAAAGGGAAAGTGAAAGTGAAAGTGACGTGACATTCAGCCAAGTATGGTGACCCATACTCAGAATTCATTCTCTGCTTTTTAACTCATCCGAGGTGCACACACACCAGGGCTGGACTGGGACAAAAAATCGGCCCGGGCATTTTTACCCAGACCGGCCCACTATATGATCATAAACACCACCCATCTTTGCACGCCCTTAATTATATGCATACCAACTCCTATTCATTTAAACTACTAATGCCATGTAATGAGTGAGTATAAGAACGAGTGAGAGTTAACAGATGAAATAAGTCAAAATTGTATATTTATTAATACAGTTGAACTATACTCCACAGCGGTGAATCCTAAAACCTATAAGCGGCTCTGGCATAGCAATACCAGTGTTTCTTACAGGGTTTTTGTTAAAACTATGGTGGTGTGTCCTCGGTCCTTCTAGGGGGGTTCGGGGGGTTCGGGGGCATACCTCATCCACCCACCCCCACGTGAAAATTTTTTGTGCATTTTAATGTTAAATTCATTAATCTGGTGCACTTTGAGAGTTCAAAATTAAAAGCTCCAACCCATATTCAGTGTGCAAATTAAACAAAGAAAAATTCAAACCTCTTTTAGTTACAGTGTCTATTTACATTACACCTATACATAATAATAGTTAAAATATTAATCCAATGACAGTAATAGCCATATTTTGTAAAACAAATGCACAAAAAATAAAGGAAACTTTCTTAATTAGTTGTACCAATTTCTATACTTGAAAGAGATAAGCACTTGATCTTTTATTTTGAGCAAACTGCATCAAGCTTTTATTTTGGCGGAAAACATGGTTTACAAACGCCTCTTATTAAATTTCTAGTGAATTGCGGTAATCGTCAACTATGCAGATGTGGAAATAATCTACACTCATGACATGGCCTAAGTGTTTTGAAAGTAGTTATGCTTACCGCAGGCTCTACACTTTCTCATCTCTCTCCTGATCCTCCGTCCTCACTATCATCATCTGCCACAGGAGCTGATGAAGGTCAGAAAACATATATTTTGACACAGTTTACAGTGTCTGCTTTAAGGGCCTGGTTCTATTTTTTCACGCTATTTATCTGCACATTCCTTGCGTTTCTTCTCCATCTTTTTTTACAGATACACACTGACACTGCTGCCGCTCGCTCACTCGTTTAAAGTTGTGATTGGGCCAGCCCAGTGTCAATCAAGAAAAGAGCCAATGGGCCGCTGATCTACGTGTTTCATGGGCTGGTCTGTCAGAAAAAAAAACTAACACTGACTTTGACCAATGCATTACACCGGCACAAACCCAGCGCCGCCTATTAAGCAAAACAAAACAAAACGAATGGGCGGCCGATGTACAATTTTTTGGGCCGTTTAAAAAAAAAAAAAAAAAATGAGTATGAGATATCGGCCCAAAAAGCACGTCGGCCCACCGGGCAAATGTCCGGTATGCCCAATGGCCAGTCCAGCCATGACACACACACACTGTGAACACACACCCGGAGCAGTGGGCATCATTTATGCTGCGGCGCCCGGGGAGCAGTTGGGGGTTCAGTGCCTTGCTCAAGGACATCTCAGTCGTGGTATTGAAAGAGGAGAGAGCACTGTTCATGGGATCTGCTGTGAGTCTGGAAGACGTGGTCAAGATGGCGGCGAGGTAGGAGGTGTTTCTGAAGTGTCATCAGGAAAGTTTAAGGTTGGATGATATTACAACCAAAATAGTGTACATATTGTATATGAATGAACAAATATAAGAGATTGGCAATTAATCTCTCACTTTGAGGTGAATTTATGGGTAGAAGAAAACATAAACAAGCTCCAGTTGCTACCATGTTAGTGCCTGCGCATGAGTCAAGGATGAATGTCCAAAGTACATGTGAAGTTACCCTGGATGCTAACGTTACCTTTTCATCAGAGAACAAAAACCAATCGAAGATGGAAGAGACACTGAACAAATGGTTTGACTCTCAACTCAAACTTTGCGATATCCTTGCTACTCCTCTTCCTGACACCCCCATTAAGCCAAGTTTGAAAAAGTCTAAGCGCGAGCACAATGAGCGTTATGACACGTCTGCTGAAATTTTGTCGGCTATTCGCGAGTTTCGCAATGAGATGTCCCCAAAAATTTCAACAATTAACAAGACAACCGCCATTACCGCAAGAAATGATGGTACACACAGATCCATTAATATCCTATTTGCTCGTCGTCGTTACCGGGATGCTGTCTGGCAAGCTGCCAGAGATTTAAAGTTCCTCCACGACAACAAGCTGCGTCTCACTGAGGCTTTATCCCCAGAGGACAGGATGGCAAGAGAAAAACTTTGGCCCTTAGTCAAGAAAGCCCAAGATGAAGGGGAAAAGGCTTCTCTCCGTGGATCGTTTGCTCTGATTGACGGGAAGAGATTTGACTTCGCCAATGTGAAGTAGTAGCATTGCATTCTCCCATTCTTTCCGGTTTGAGGTGAAATTCAGCTATTGTATTTTAGCTGGTTATGCTGGTAAATTAATGCCTCATATTCAGTCAGACTGATTTATTAATGTTTCAATCTTCAATATTCATTTCTAAACGTGTCTTGTTTTGATTTTCGGTGGCACTGATTAGTATTTTTGCCCAATTTGCCAGTTCATTTGGCGTGAGAAGTGATTATCTAGATTCAAGATGAGTCATTCTGTCTGTTCTATGACCACAGTGGGTTGTTTATCATTCCTTCCTTTAAAGTAAAGTTTCCTTACAGTTTCTTCAGTCGTTGGTACATATTTTCTTTTTATTTATTTTTTATTTATTTATTTTTCTACTAGTCATGTATTTCAAGTTTAGTTCATTCTCTGTTATGTCCTTAAATGTTAGATGTATGTGGGATGTGGTAAAGAGGAAAGCTATTTTTTTTTTTTTTAAAAAAGCTGCGAAACTGATTTAATTTTTCTTCAGGAAACACAGTGGTGTGAGTCAGATGTAAAATTCTGGAAGAATCAATGGGGAAATGTAATCTTTTGTAGCCATGGTACTAATCACTCAGCTGGGGTTTCAATTCTTTTGCAGAGATTTAAGGGGCAAATTCTGGAGGTATTAAATTCAAATGAAGGTAGACGGATTATTATTACGTTAAAACAAGATAATTCAACTTTTATTATTTGCAATTTATATGGCTGTAACTCCCTCTCTGCTAACAAAATTGTATTTTCTCAAATTACTTGTAAATTGACAGAACTGCTGAGTAAATACCCGGGCTCCTTTCTAATTTTAGGCGGTGACTTTAATGAGTGTTTAGATAACACACTGTACAGATTTCCTCCTAGAAGCAATGAAGGTCTCAATATTAATCATAATTCAAATAATATTTTATCAATATCTTCCTCTCTCTCCCTTACAGATCCTTGGCATTTTTTTCATCCTGACATAAAGGACTGGTAAAATGTCTCTAAATTCTAGAATTGATTTCTTTTTAGTTTCATCATCAGCCCTGCAATTTGTTAAAAGTGTATCCCATTCCTTCGCTCCCCTTTCTGATCACAAGCAAATCATTTTAAAATTAGGTCGTAATGATGAAAGTCGGAAGTTACGTGGTTATTGGAAATGTTATAACTGTCTTTTAAATGATAATATCTTCAATGGCAATATAAAAAAAAATAATTAACTCTATGTTCTCTGATAAAATGAATGAGTACAGAGCCCATTGGGAATTGTTTTAATACAGAGCTAGACAAATAGCTATAAAAAGAAGTAATGTTTAAAAACATCAAAAAAATTAATTAACTGAACAAAAGGAAAGAATAAATTCTTTATCGATGGGTAATTTATCTCAGGAAGAGGAGTTAGAATTAAGGCAATTACATCTACAAATTAATCAAGCATATCTAGATATTGCTTAAGGTGCCTTTGTTAGGTCCAGGGCTAAATGGCTGGAAGAAGGAGAAATTAATTCTAGTTATTAGAAGAGGAACTGCAAGCGAAATTCTCTGACTGTTCTTAATATTAATGGTGTCAACTGTATAGATCCTAATTTGATATCTAATTTTGTCACAGCCTTCTATAAAAACATTTACACATCTGTGTTTGATAAACACAATTGCGATAATTTTATAAAGAAAGTGCAAGCTCATGTTCCAGTTATTGATCCTGACTTTAAAGCCTTGTGTGACTCTGATTTGACTATTGAAGAAATTCGGATAGCACTTCACTCAACTAGGAGAGGAAAATCTCCAGGGTGTGATGGATTAACTGTTGAGTTTTATATTCATTTTTGGGAGTTAATCAAACATCTATTGCTTTTTATGTACAAAGAATGTGTTGATATAAAAGAAATGACGGCATCAATGAAAAAAGGCATTATCTCCCTTGTTCCCAAACCAGACAAGGACCCTCTTTTAATAGATAATTGGCATCCAATTACACTCCTGACTTGATTATAAAATTTTAGCCTTGATTTTTGCTAATAGACTAAAGGTAAAACTGAATCAGTTGATCGCAGAGACACAATCAGGTTTTTTAAAAGATAGGCATATCTGTAACAATATAATACACTCTAAAGCTGTAATTCTTTTCTTAGATTTTTATAGAGCTTTTGACACGCTTGAGCATGAATTTCTTTTGCAGACTCTCAAGTTATTTGGTTTTGGTGACTTTTTTGTTAATATTATTGAAATTAACCGCGGTGTCAGACAGGGCTGTCCAATCTCCCCTTTTTTGTTTCTTTTAGTTACAGAAGTATTATCCATGAAAAAAGCTTGGAAGGTATATCCATCTTTGATAGAGAAATTAAAATCTCCCAGTTGGCTGATGACACGACTCTTTTTTTGAAAGATAAGAGTCAATTAACAAAGGCTATAAATGTAATTGAGCAGTTTTCATGTGCTTCTGGATTGAAACTGAATATGTCCAAGTGTGAGATAATGACTATTGGTATCTCTGTAAAAGAGACTGTAAGGTATCTTGGTATTTATTTAACAAAAATTTAGCAGCTCGACGACAGCTAAATTTTTTCTGGACGTGTAAAAAAAAAAAAAAAGCATCTTTAATCTTTGCCTCCAAAGAGACCTTTCCCTTTATGGGAGGGTTCTTCTGTCCAAAGCAGAAGGGTTATCTCGTTTTGTATATCTTTCGCTTTCTCTTTTTGTTAATGACTCTACTGCTAAAGCAATTAACAAAGTTTTTCTAGACTTCATATGGAAAAACATACCTCACAAGCTAAAAAAAACAGTTCTTTCAAATTGTGAAAAAAAAAGGTGGACTTGAAGTGTTAGATTTTAGTGATACAGTGAATACCTTTCGGATAAATTGGATCAAAAAGTGCTTAACAAATCCTAATTTTATATGTTTTTTTTCCCCGAATTATATATTTACCAAAATTGGTGGCCTTCCCTTTATATTGAAATGTAATTGCTTGCCAGCCAGATTGCCAGTTGCACTTTCTAAATTTCATCAGCAGGCCCTTCTTGCTTGGAAATTATGCTACACCCACACTTTTTCACCTCATATAACTTTTCTATGGAACAACTCTAATATAAGAATTAGGAATAAATTTGTTTTTCTCTCTTCTTGGTTTAACAGAAATATAATTGGAATTCTCTCTATTTTTGATAAATCTGGTAATTTTTTTTCTTATGAAGAATTTATGTCTGTTCACAATTTCCCTTTACCATTTAAAGAATATAATGCAGTGCTTAAAGCAATTCCTTCTGGTCTAAGTCTATTAAATGTCATCTAACCTTTAATAAGAGTGTCACCTATATTGTTAATTTTTTTTTTATTTTGTTTGGGAAGTTTTTTATTCACAAGCAAAAATTCTCTAAATCGCAGCCTACTTTCCCTCATTTCTTTATTAAAATTGATTCATGTCTGAAGTCTCTAAGGTTAAGTAAAAACAAGAAAAGTGACAGATTCCTGAAATATTATGACAATATTTTTGGTCTTACCACTGATGCATAATGTTTTCTCTGTGTATTCCTTTTATATATATATATATATATATATATATATATATATATATATATATATATATATATATATATATATATATATATATATATACAGTACAGACCAGAAGTTTGGACACCCCTTCTCATTCAAAGAGTTTTCTTTATTTTCATGACTATGAAAATTGTAGATTCACACTGAAACTTTTAGTCTGTGTTTTGTAGGAACTAACCTTCAAATACACTTCACTGTCATTCCTTTAGCTTTATATATGTGTGTGTGTGCATCATTACAGTTTGTAAAAAGGGTTCATATGTGTATCTCTGCAATCACTAGAAATCAGAAGACTTCCAGTTTCATCAGGTTTGCATTTGATTTACAGTCATCTACTATCAAGATCAGTCCATTCACTATGATGTTTATGAAAATCGATTTCTGTTTATTGAAAAGAAACTTGTAATACATTCAATCCCAATGTATTTACTTATGTTCTTTTTGTTGCATTATTTTTTTCCCCTTAGTAATTGCAGGTCGTGTACATGAATGCAGCAAATAACAACCGGGCCTCGACATCATACCAATTCTTCTCAGAAGCAGTCCAGAAATTTGGCATACTCTCAAGGCAAGTACAGTAAAGAAAAAAAATTATTTTGAATTTTCTTTAAACCTGGGTCAAGATAGACCAAGGACTGGAGGATGTACAGATCGCCAGGTTCATGTTTCCTTCAAGAGGCACGGACCAACATAGTTTCATAATCAAAGGTGAATAGATATGAGGTAGGGGATAGATATGAGGTTTTAGTTACCCTGTCAGCACACTGCTGTTTATGTGTTAATCTAAGTGGATTTTTAATTATGTATTTTCTAAATCTTCAGGACATCAAAGAGCCATATCTAGACTGGGTCATATCTGTGATTTATTTTATTTTTTATTTTATTTTTTTACCCCATATGTGTAGAAAAAAAAACCTGACAAAGCAAATCCAGTTCTTTGACAGGTAAATTAGCACCAGTTGAATTCAGCAGGTGTTTGAGTGTCCTCAACCCATCCAAACTCCTAGAGAATTAACATTATTGAACAACTGCTCTGAAATCTAGCTTCTAGCTACTAGCTTCTCTATTCTTGTATTCTATTTTTTATATTTATTATAGAATTAACAAAATGCAAAATAGGCCTCTAACACTAGCTTGTTCTTGTTTTCTTTTTATTATATAAAATATATATTGCTATGTCAACATCTAAATGTAGCTCTTCAATATCTTAATGATTTAGCAGTTAAATACATAGTTAAAAATCCACATGGACATATGCATGAACAGCAGTGTGGAGACAGAGTAAAGAGAGCAGGGTCTCCATACCTCATATCTCTCAGATTAGTACATTTTGTGTGAATCAGTCCAATGTGCCACAGCTGCTCTGAGCTTCGACTGCCTTCTGAGGAGAGTGCATGAAGAGTCCAGGCTTCTGCATATGTGTCCAAGTCTGCCTGGATGCTTGAGAGAAAAGTGTACTGTACACTAAATAGATCCTCAATAAGTCAGCATGTCTGAGTCCTTGATTCTGACCACACCAAATGCAGCCAATCCTTAGAAATAGGTTTAAAAACAGATCAGTTATTTATTAATAATTGTAAGATATTTTGTTACATAAAAGTGACATTAAAAGCTACATACAGATAACTAAAGTTACTAAATTTAGGACTAAATGACAATTTCAGACAACTGTACTTTACCTTTGATTATGGACACCTTTACCAGATATGAAACTATGTTGGTCCGTGCCTCTTGAAGAAAACATGAACCTGGCGATCTGTACATCCTCCAGTCCATGGTCTCCCTTGACCCTGATTTAAAGAAAAAAAAATGCAATACATTTCCGAAAAAAAGAAAAGAAAATTCAAATGTTTTTTTCTTTACTGTACATGTGTGTGTGTGTGTGTGTGTGTGTGTGTGTGTGTGTGTATCTGTGTGCATCATTACAGTCTGTAAAAAGGGTTAATGTGTGTATCTCTTATCACAAGACTGCAATCACTAGCAATCAGAAGACTTCCAGTTAATCAAGTATCTAGAAAATATCTACTCTATGAACAATGCATTAAATGACATTAAATAAAGACAAAAATAAATAAAACAATGAAATGATAACTCACATGTATCTGGTCCACTGATGAAGTCATGGGACAAGTCAAGTGAATTATTATTCATTTTCTAACAGGCGTCCAATACTGACTTCAGGAAAAGGGGAATAACCAATGACATTTGAGTAAAACAGCTAAAACAGCAAGCCCCGCCCCACGACTGACAAAAATAAAATTGTTCGTGCGAGCAGAGGTGAGAAGATTGAGCGCGAGGATGTGGGGAATGACCATGCGCGTGCGCGAGGGCTTGTATTGCGCGCGAGGGAGTTTGAAATGAGCTCACAGGCTCCCGTTTCCTCGCGTCCGATTTAGTTTTCCTCTCGCGGAAGTGATTTACCGCGCGAGCAAGCATCAGTTGTATTCTCGGTTATTATTGGCATTGATTTGCCGTCATACATCAGAAGAGACACACTGGTGTGAGAGATCATATGTGCTTTGAGTGTGAGTAGACTTTTATTACAACTGAACATTTGAAACTGCACCAGAGGATTCACACTGGAGAGAAACCTTACCAGTGTTCACACTGTGACAAGAGATTCATTCGGTCAGGAGACCTGAAATCACACCAGAGGACTCTGGAGAGAAACTGTATCACTGCTCTGCATGTGGTAAGAGTTTCACTCAATAGTTTTCTCTACGAAGTCATCAAATAAACAATCACAATAACTAGTTTATCTTCACAGGTGTATTCCAGAAAGGAGGTTCAACAAACTCAACAAAGAGTTGAGGCGTCTCCCACAGCTTTGCTCATAGGTAATAAACTTATTCTCCATGGGAAATGTACTTGAAAAGTCTTGGTTCCCTGCATCACGAATCGGGTGAGCTGGAAGTTTCCACAGAGTTGAAATTTGCTCTGACTAATGTGCGGTCACCTACAAGCAAACATTTAATCTTAAAGGATTTCTTTGATTCTCAGAATTTGAACATTTTATTTTTAACAGAGACCTGGTTACATACTAGTGATACTAAGTTCACTTTCTGAGTTGCTAACATCTAACAGTGTTTTTTTTTTAATTCCCCGCGGGTCTCTGGTGGCAGCGGTGGTTTGACCACTATTTTAAAATGAGCTTGAATTGTCGGACTCTGCACACTACACATTATGCTAGTTTTGTGTTGTTTCAGTTCTGTGCTGTGGTCTATCGTCCTCCAAAATTCAACAAGCCGAATAAGAGATTTTACAGACTTTTTGGGCGATGTATGTTTAAAATATGATAACATTTTAATAATGGGGGACTTCATTCATTTGAAAGTTCATTTATTTCAGTAAATCAACTCAAATGACACATCTGTGTTACGTATGTTTTATTTATTAGTTGTTTTAAGAAGGCTTTGAGTTTAAAACATACTGTAATGCCACCATAAGAGGATTAAGATTGCTATATTATTCTCTCTATTCTGCATTTCACCTCTGTTGTAATTTATTTCTAATAAACCTGACATTGTATATTAATTATTGTGGTGACTGTAAGTAAGCAGGTGGCGTTCAGCACCATGGACAGCAGCATCAGTGCCACCCTGTGATGTTCAGGACCAGGGATAGCTCCATCAGTGCCACCCTGTGATGTTCAGGACCATGTTCAGCAGCATCAGTGCCACCCTGTGATGTTCAGGACCAGGGATAGCTCCATCAGTGCCACCCTGTGATGTTCAGGACCAGGGATAGCTCCATCAGTGCCACCCTGTGATGTTCAGGACCATGTTCAGCAGCATCAGTGCCACCCTGTGATGTTCAGGACCAGGGATAGCTCCATCAGTGCCACCCTGTGATGTTCAGGACCATGTTCAGCAGCATCAGTGCCACCCTGTGATGTTCAGGACCAGGGATAGCTCCTCCAACACAGGTGTGCACAGTTTCTCCTCTGACAGGGAGCCTCAGCTGCATCTCGTTTAACTCTGCGTGGAGGACACTTGGTATACAGCAACCTACAAAGGGCTCCAACATAATGAAAAAACCAGACACAGATGATAAACAAGTACTGAGCAATGTGAATGTTAGAGACTCATATTATATTTATAACAATCACAGTTGATGTTCAAATTGTATTTTAGGGCAGTTTTTGAAGACAGATAAACAAGAAATGTTGTGACAACCTGGACAGAAGTGTGAATTGACCATAATATTGTATGTTAGGTGTAAGATTCGTTAAACCTTGTTTGCTAGAATACATCTAATTAAGTACACAATACTCCCACATTTGCTCGGTCCTGCAGAGTTTCGCTTCAGTTTTGCCAATCTGACACACCCTATGTTGAAAAACAAAATCCTTAAAATATAAATGTTATGTTTAGTGCGAAAAAAGTAATAAGTTGGCAATATGATTATTGTTATAACTGCAATAAAATAATGTGTAACTAGTTGAAATTAAATCCTTGCTGTAAATAAATAAATGCTGTTTTTTCTATGATAAAATATATATGGGTATTATAAATTATTAAGCATATTCATATGTTAACACGGGCTAATAAAATGGAAAACAACCAGAGGTCAGAAACGCTACAAGTAAGGCGAAATGTAAAAAAGCACAAGTAATAAGATAAATATTCATATTTAAAACTGTAAAGAAAACATTTTGATTGGAGCATGTAAATTACCAGTTGGTAAATACGTTTTTAAAAACATTGTAAGGAAATATACGAACGTGATAACAACTTTTATAAAACGTTGTGATAAAAACGAATTTATAACGTCAAAAAAACGACATTTTGAAGCTGAGGTAGAGGATTGTATTTATTTTAAACTAAATTATGTATTGGTTGAATTTTCTATTCTATTATATGTGTTCAAGAAACATCCATTGAAGTTCTGTAATTAATCTCTGTGTGTGTGTGTGTGTGTGTGTGTGTGTGTGTGTGTGTGTGTGTGTGTGTGTGTGTGTGTGTTATAAATTAATTTATTAAACATTTGAATTTTTAATATCTATATATTTGGCTTCCTTGGCACATTTACCTGGCAATCCTATATATACGTTTACTAACTCATGAGTTTGCATTAAAGAAAATGAAAATGTTTGTTATAAATAAATAAAAAACAGTAAATTATTATAGAATACTTTTACCACATAAAATTCTAGAATGGTGAGCCAAACAGAACCTGAAGTAGATAATTGACTCCAAATTTTATTAATAGTTGAATTAGGTGTTAAAGCAGTTAATCTCTGTGTTAAGGGTTGCTTGAAAATTACAGGTGTGTTGGAACTTAAGTCCAGGACAGATGGAGACCCCTATACAAATCTCATGATCTTTTTGGGTACTTCTACACACTGCAGTAGAGCAGAGGTTCCCAACCATGTTACCATTTCATGTTTTACAGTCTGCACATTTTGTATCTCTCCTTATCTGACACACACCCTTCAGGTCTTGCAGTCTAATGACCTGATGAGTGGAGTCAGGTGTGTTTATGAGGAAGACAAATGTGCAGTGCTGGTGGGGACTATTCTGGATGTTATAAACATTCCCTTTTGTAAAGAAGTTATTAAGAAAATTATCACAAATCAAAAATTAAGAAGAAATGGCAGGTCAAGAAGGACATGCATAATAGTGGAAGAAAATATTAGTGTACAGAAATTTATTAATACGCAGGTGTGTTTAGAAGGAACAGAAGGGAGGAATTCATTGTATCCAAGTGATGGATTTGACTTTATTGTTATTTTCAAGCCTACTTGCTACAACTTATTGCTATTTATTAAAATCACTGCCTGTTAAATAAAACATAACGAAATAAAAATAAGTAAATAAATAGAAATAAACTTGAAAAAAAAAATACAAAAATATAGAGAATGCAGGTAAGTTAACACATCTCATTGCTTTAGCAGCTAACAACAACAGTCAATTAAAATACATAAATTATGTCAATACAATATTAACATTTAACATTATTTGATATTTTAAAAATATATATTTCTGCTCTGATTCCCGACCTGCAGCTGAAATATAATGTAAATATTTTTCCACCATCAAATATTAGCGATTCATACATTTCACTCATTTATATATAAATCAATTATATAAAACTTTACTGTCACAATAGTGAATTAGATCAATGCATTTATTTCCATTCAAAGGGATTGAAACCAAATTAATAACAGTCGACTTAAACGATTCCTTATGGTGCCCTCTAGTGGGCAACGTTAATATAACAGCCTTCATCTTTTCTAATGGTTTGAGCAGGGGTTATATTACCAATAATTCAATTATAATAGATGTATGAATTTCTGATGCTCTGGAGGAGAAAAGCAAATTCTAAACCAGGGGTTCTCAACTGATCAGGGTTGGAGCTTAACTCTGAAGGAAAGTGGACCTTGAGGACCAGAGATGACAACCCCTACTGAGCATCATAAATTCATCCATCTATTATAATTGCCCTTCTTTTTGGTCATAATTTACCATGTTTTTCCTTTGTTGTAAAAAAAAAAAAAACTATATTTTGACAATAAATTGATAAAACATAAGAAACTAAGCATGTTTTCTCAGAATACCTTGTTCTCCACGTCATGTTTAAGAAAATGTTGAATGACAAAGAGAATTAAGGCGAGATCACTAAAACAAGGCAAACAACAACAACAACAACAACAAATGTTCATGGGCTCTAAGGGCTAGTAAAAAAGAATCCCCCCTTCAGTGATGTTTTCTGCCCGAAGCGGGCCTCCAAGCTGCCTCCACACCGGCCATGGGACTGTGCCATAGATCTGCTGCCGGGTGAACCAGTGCCTAGGGGACGGATCTATCCCCTATCCGTTCCCGAGGAGAAGGCCATGGAGGATTACATCAGGGAGGCGCTGGCTCAAGGATACATCCGCCCATCTACCTCCCCTGCTGCTTCGAGTTTCTTCTTCGTGGCCAAGAAGGATGGAGGTTTGCGGCCATGTATCGACTATAGAGCCCTGAATAAAATTACTCAGAAGTTTCGCTATCCTCTTCCCCTCGTCCCAGCGGCCCTAGAACATCTCCGTGGTGCCACTGTATTCTCCAAGTTGGACCTCCGCAGTGCGTATAACCTCATCCGGATACGCGAGGGGGACGAGTGGAAGACCGCCTTCATCACCCCTACTGGCCACTACGAGTACTGCGTGATGCCGTATGGGCTAGTAAACGCCCCCTCCGTATTCCAGGATTTCATGCATGAGGTGCTCCGGGATTTCCTCCATCAATTCGTCCTGGTGTATATCGATGACATCCTGATATATTCCCGGAGCCAGGCCGAACATCGACGCCACGTTGCGGAGGTCCTGCAACGCCTGAGGGACTTCCAGCTCTACCTAAAAGCAGAGAAGTGCTCATTCCATCAGTCCTCAGTGCTGTTCCTTGGCTATACCATCGACCGCAGTGGCATCCGGATGGACGAGGGGAAGGTAAGCGCCGTCCGGGATTGGCCCGTTCCTACCACCATCAAGGAACTACAGCGATTCCTGGGCTTCGCAAACTTCTACAGACGATTCATTCAGAACTTTAGTACCATCACCAGTCCTCTAACCAACCTCCTTCGTCAGAAGCCCAAGTCCCTGTCTTGGACTCCAGCTGCCACCGAAGCCTTCCAGGCCCTGAAGCTGGCCTTTACGACCAGCCCACTCCTCGTGCATCCTAACCCAGATTTACCATTCGTCGTGGAAGTGGACGCCTCTACCACCGAAGTGGGTGCGGTCCTGTCTCAGCAGCAGGGGATGCCCAGCCGCCTCCATCCATGTGCCTTCTTCCCCAGGAAGCTCAACCCGGCGGAGGTAAACTACGACATTGGCAACAGGGAGCTACTTGCCATCAAGCTTGCCCTGGAGGAGTGGAGACATTGGCTGGAGGGAGCCAAACACCCCTTTCAAGTTCTCACTGACCATAAAAACCTGGAATACCTTAGAGCAGCCAAGAGACTCAACCCCAGACAAGCCCGCTGGGCGCTATTCTTCACCCGCTTCCAGTTCTCCATCACTTACCGCCCTGGGGCAAAGAATGTCAAGGCCGATGCTCTGTCCAGATGTTACTCACCCGAAGAGAGGTCTGAGAACCCCGAACCCATCCTCCCAGACAAAGTTATTGTTGCCCCTATCACTTGGTCTGCCGAAACCCTACCTCCAGCCGAAACTCCTGCCAACTCTCCGCCGGGTTGCCCACCAGGGCACCAGTACATCCCCAGGACACGTCGCACTCCTCTCATCCACGCCACCCATACATCACTTGGCACTGGTCACCCGGGGGTCAATGAAATCCTCTCGTTGCTACGGGAACGCTTCTGGTGGCCCAACATGGCCTCGGATGTCAGAAGGTACGTGAGTGGATGTAACAGCTTCGCCATGTCCAAGAGTCCTCGCCATCTACCATCTGGCAAACTTCATCCTCTGCCCGTCCCCAACCGCCCGTGGTCACACCTGGGAGTGGATTTCATGACCGACCTTCCTCCCTCTGACAATAACACATGTATTCTGATTGTTGTGGATAGATTTTCTAAAGCATGTCGTCTTCTTCCTCTGAAGGGTCTCCCCACTGCCATGGAAATGGCAGAACTGATGTTTAACCATGTCTTCAGGTACTTCGGCATCCCAGAGGACATAGTGTCGAATCGGGGCCCCCAATTCATCTCCCGGGTATGGAAAGCATTTCACTCCCTGCTAGGTGTGGCCATCAGCCTGTCCTCCGGCTACCACCCGCAGTCCAACGGGCAGACGGAAAGGAAGGTTCAGGAGATTGGACGCTTCCTCCGTACCTTCTGTCACGGCCACCAGAACTCCTGGAACCAATTCCTGGGGTGGGCCGAGTACGCACAGAACTCCCTCCAACAACCCACCACCGGACTCACACCCTTCCAGTGCGTACTCGGCTACCAGCCACCCCTGTTTCCCTGGTCTGGAGAGCCCTCTGACGTTCCCGCGGTCGACTATTGGTTCCGGGAGAGCGGGAGGGTCTGGGACGCGGCCCATCACCAAATTCAACGGATGCTCCGTAGACGCAGGACGGCAGCCGACCTTCGCCGTTCCGAGGCCCCCCAGTACCAACCCGGTCAGAAGGTCTGGCTGTCTACCCGGGACATCCGCCTGCGTCTACCCTGCCGCAAGCTTAGTCCCAGATTCATTGGCCCGTTCACTATCACTCAGCAGATCAATCCGGTCACCTACAAACTGCAACTTCCTCCCGAGTACCGGATTCACCCCACATTCCATGTCTCACTCCTGAAACCTCACCATCCTTCTGTTCTTCCCTCCACAGAACCTGGCGAGACGGAAGCCCCCCCTCCTCTCCTCCTAGATGACGGCGCAGCCTACTCGGTCAAGGACATCCTGGACTCCCGGCGGCGTGGTGGGCAGCTTGAGTACCTAGTGGACTAGGAAGTATACGGTCCAGAGGAACGCTCCTGGGTCCCACGCAACGACCTCTTGGACCCCTCCTTGCTGGATACCTTCCACTCAAGACACCCCAACCGACCAGCTCCCAGGGGTAGAGGACGCCCACCACGACGTCGGGGTCCCCGGCCCTCAGGAGCGGGCCCTGGGGAGGGGGGTACTGTCACAAACACGCCAGGTTCCTCCTCCACACAATCATGACGCACACCCTCACCTGAGTACTAATCATCACCACCTGATCCGCATCACCTTCATCCACCTCAGCACCACAAAAGCCACACACACGCACTCAGTCATTGTCCGGTCACGTTCGCGACAAGATCATTCCTGCGCTAACTATTAGGACTAACTCCTCTTTACCTTCTCTCCAAGGATAACCTCCGAAGTCTCTTCTTCCGTCTTCTCTCCAAGGATTACCTCCAAGATCCTCCTAAAGACCCCACGGTGCGTGTGTGTGGTACCCTCCTTCCCGGCACGGATCCCAGCACCCATCCACTCCTCGTCAATTCAGTTCTTCAGGGTAGACTCAGAAAAGTCATTATCTACCCGCCATAAGCGGAGGCTGGCACTGCGGTGCCAGGCGAACAAGGCTTTAGGCAGTCATTCATGATGTGGGTAAGAAGTTAAATGTGACTGTTTACTAGGGTTGGGTACCAGACTCGGTACTTTTAAGGGCACTGACCGAATTACGTCGTTACTACCGAGTACCGGTTCACCATAAATCAATCGGTACCACATTTCGCGTCGTGACAATCGTGTGTTTCCGTCTCATACGAGGACATAAACGCATGTCCGTCATCTCCAGAGCAGCTCTGAGAGTTAAGTCACTTCATCAGAATTTTACCGTTTCATTTGAGAAAAACTACCATCATGTCATACACACACACAGAGAAACTGTTTAGAGACTAGAGTTTAGAGACCTCTCAATGTAACATTAAAAATAATACTAACACTAATGTAATAATTATAAACTATCAACACTACCTTTTAAGTAATATATCACAAATTTTCTTCCATGTTTTAATTTTAACAGTATAAAGCTCAGTTGTGCAGCTTTGTTTGACAAAATAGTTTCATTAAGTATAAATTAATATTATCTTCATTTGATTACCAGAAAATACACAACACAGAATTTGTGGGAAATCTTTTTATAGAAATTGAATTAAAAAGAAAAAAAGAATAATATGGTTGTTTTTATGAATTAAATTAAGTAGCTATAGCCTATATTTACTGGTAAATATTACAGTGAACAAACATCACAGACAATGGCAGACCAGGGCAGCTCTGCCATAATGTCAATAACACTTATATAAATAACTTACAGTTTCTGTACAGTTATTGATGTATCTCTTAAGTACTGAAAAAATTTACTGTTGGGTACCGGTACCGATTAAAATGTGAACGGTACCCAACCCTACTGTTTACACAATAGCTGATGCGAGAGTAAGTGTAACATAAAGCAATTTGGCAACCGTGTTAATCTCTTGTTGCATGGGGCGCATTTCTAACAACATAGGGCTATTTAGATTAGAGCCCGATCGATATGGATTTTTGGGGGCCGATGTCGATATTAACTCGAAAAGAGCCGATTTATAAGCCGATATTTTGATTTTGAAAATAAACTGGATATTAGACCCCTTTCCTATAAACTGCACTTACACAACATTCAATAGCAAAATATCTGCCTGCTCTATGTATGTGGGCTGTATAAACCATTTTCCAGAAGGGATTTATGTTAAAAAAAGCCTTAGATTACAGTCTCAATGACTAAACAATTGCACATCAAAAGTATATATATTTAATGATAAAAAAAACAGTCTGATTTTAAACATTTAACTTTTTTACTTTCTTCCAGTTGAAGCTGGTTTTAACAGTCTGTGTGTGTACTGTAAATAAATTATAATACTAAAGTTAAAGTATTTGCAGAAGTAGTCCCACACTTTGCTGCTACAGCATTCACCTTTTTAAGCCGTCTGTAGGCAGAAAGAGAGACATAGAAAGAATAAGCATGTGTATTAATAATATCACCATGTATCACTCATGTCATCATTAGAATTATAATAATAATAAACAGGGATCTCCTACATAGGCAAAAATGAGAAATATATATATA
Source organism: Carassius carassius (assembly GCF_963082965.1). NCBI lineage: Eukaryota > Metazoa > Chordata > Actinopteri > Cypriniformes > Cyprinidae > Carassius > Carassius carassius. Next base: position 832,528 of record NC_081770.1, on the reverse strand, counting down.
TATATTTATTTGTCAAGCAATAGGTATTACCTATTACCTACTTATATTTAACAATATTATTACAACATTTTCCTGTTATGTCTGTAAAGCTGCTTTGAAACAATCTGTAAAAAAGAAAAAAAGCGCTTGTTCAGCTCACATTTATTTACATGTCCCCTCTGGTTTAATCATTGCTGACGCACCTACTGTAGTTACTGTAACTACACTATATTTGCTCTCACAGACACATTCACAACAGACCCGTATCTCTTCTCCTCTTCTCTTTGTGCAGTCTGAATCAAAACATCGCCATGCACTGGCGAACGTAAAGTTAGCCTACTGTTACCGGAAGATTATGGAATCAATTCGAAGTTGAATGGTTAACGTTAGTGTCATGAACACACCGCTGTCAATTTTGAGAAGAACCACCTTCAAACAAGTTAATAGCAAGCATTTAAGGGGCCTGCTAAAAAAGGAAGCTATATTAGCGTTAGAGTAACGTAACAGTTGTTGTTTTTTCGAGGCACGCTGTACATAACTTCTAGTCATTGACTACACGCGGCCCCCTGCCACAGTTACGCGGTCATTATGTGGGAAACACTGCAGATATATTTAGAATAAGTTAAACGCTAACGTTATAGTTTGACCTCTTATTGACGTTCGCGCTCTTCCACTGATAAACATGGTATTAGCTTTGTGGCTAATCTAATATAGCAATGCATTAGCGGCTGTAAGTGATGTAACAGAATATTTAGAAGTAAAGCCCTGCATTTCAGCCCTAGCCCGACTTATTTATGCCCCTAGGGCCAGGCTTCGGGCCAATTTTCACGTTATAGCTCACATGCTGGCCGGGCCTCGGGCCTTTTTTGGGTTATCATTCTATTTATATTTTTAGACATTGACATTGACATTTAGAAGTTGACGTCAACGATAGAAAAACAAACATAGACATTTCATAACCTCATAACTTTCATAATCTGATAATTCAACCCGTTATAATTACACTGACATACTGACATGACAGTCTCACGCACGCACGCACGCTTTTCCGTCAGCGCGACCCACGATTATACTTCACTTATATCCACTTACTGTAGTAGTAGCTATTATAGACCTCTAAATTAATGTATTAATCATAGCCTAGTTGGCCAACTAATAATTATAAAATGATGATTCATGCAGCGGCGATCATTTCTGTGTCTGCACCTGTTGCTGGGGGCCACGCAGCAAAAAAGAGAGCGCTGGCCGAGTTTGAAAACATTGTGGAGCAGGACGAGGATGACGACGATGAAGTACAGCAATACATGCGCCTCAATCACAACATGGAAGGTGATGGACGAGATGTGCTGCTATGGTGGAAACAGCACGAGACTGTCAAGACTGGCTCGCTCTGTGTTTAGTGTCCCGCCAGCAGCAGCAGTGAACGTGTCTTAAGCGCAGCGGGAAGAGTGATAGAAGAGAGGACTGGGTTAACACCTTCCACTCTGGATGCTTTTCTTTTTCTCCACGATGCTCTGTAAGAGACTGTTCTAACTTTTCATTTGACTGGACTTTATTTTTGTTTAACTGTTGGAAACTAATGGAAAAAAGAATGGACATGTTCTGTGGTGCATTTTTGAGGTAAGATAACCTGCAAGTTTGTTTTTAATTAATTTAATTTGTTAAGATTGTAGGCTATTTCTCATTTCGTTTGCGAGCGCTGTTGCGAGCCTGCCTCAGTATTTCAATTTAATTTTTTATTTTACTCACTGTGGCTTAATAAATAAACATATATTGAACTAACTGTCTGTGTGATATGCTTGAAGTGTTTTATACCTATGGATTTTATTGTAGCCAAATAAAGTATTAGCGTTAATTTGAGAGGCTTAATTGATTAAATATGTTTTAGGCTACTCGCTGTCGGCTCGGCTGATTAACGTAAATCTTCATTTAAAAAAAAATGCTCCAAACATTTTTCTAAATTAACTTGATAAAGAAATGAAAAGAAACATAACACAAAACTGACCCCTTTTTTAATTGTTGCAAATAGGGCAGGCTTCTGCTGTGTAATAAAATAAATAAATAAATAAATAAATAAAAACACGGGCTCGTGTCGGACTCGGGCTGATAATTCTGATGAGCTGTCGAACATGGGTCGGGCTAGGGCCTGAGCGTCTCGGGCCAGGGCCGGGCTCGGGCGTGCAGGGCTCTACTTCTCGTAGTATTTCGACTTTCTTCTCGTAGTATTTCGACTTTATCCTCGTAATATTTCAACTTTATTTTCGTAATATTTCGACTTTACTCTGGTAATATTTCGACTTACTCTCGTAATATTTCGACTTTACTCTGGTAATATTTCACTTTACTCTGGTAATATTTCGACTTACACTCGTAATATTTCGACTTTACTCTCGTAATATTTCGACTTTACTCTGGTAATATTTTGACTTACACTCGTAATATTTCGACTTACTCGTAATATTTCGACTTTACTCTTGTACTATTTCGACTTTAAATATTTCAACTTTACTCTGGTAATATTTCGACTTTGATAATATTTCAACTTTACTCTGGTAATATTTCGACTTTGATAATATTTCGACTTACACTTGTAATATTTCGACTTACTCTTGTAATATGGTGGTGATGGCGCAGTGGATAAGACACATGCCTTTGGTGTGAGAGACCCGGGTTTGAATCCACTGTGAGGCACCAATGTGTCCCTGAGCAAGACACTTAACCCCTAGTTGCTCCAGAGGCGTGCGACCTCTGACATATATAGCAATTGTAAGTTGCTTTGGATAAAAGTTAAATATTTCTAATTTACTCTGGTAAAATTTAGACTTACTCTCGTAATATTTCGACCTTACTCTGGTAATATTTCGACTTTACTCTGGTAATATTTCGACTTACACTCGTAATATTTCGACTTTACTCTCGTGATTTTTACTTTATTCTCAAAATATAACTACATTAATCTCGTAATCTTAATTATTTATATTTTTTATACCGTCGTACGAATCAGACCAGTGCAGCTACAGAGGTGCTGGGCAAAATATGAGATTGAGACCTTGTACTGTATGCATTAAATTCCGTTTCAAACTATTTTATTGGCATGATTGTTTTTACTAACCTTGAAACTTTTTTTTTTTAAATGGCCAAAGAAACAGCACAGAAACATGTACAAATGTGATGCATAAAATAATTAAAAACTATGATAGAGGAAAAAACAAAGTTTCATAGAAAATAAGTTTTATAGAATGTTAAACCTCACATTTCAGCCTCACACACAATGCATTATAGACATCTGATCTGCTCCATAAACAATTCTACATAGGCTTCCTTACTATCTAAACTTCAGAGATTTTAAAAATGCACAATTCATTTTCCATGCAAGACTTCCAACAAACATTTGGTTCAATATATTGCATCATTAAAAACTAAAACAGTAGACAGACTGAATAAAAGCATAAAAGCACTGTCTGACAGCAGCTATAGAACAGCAGAAATAGAGCTGTTTCCATGGTAACCTCCACGAAGCAGCATCTATTAAGCATAGAAATCAGTGCTCTTTAATTATTTATAATTAGGCTTATATAATTTTAAATCTAATGAGACATTCTATCAAAATCATCGAAGCTGAAGTAATAAATTACTTTAAAAAAGAAAAAAAAACGTTAATAATAATGAGTGTGAGACCTTAAAGGAATCAAAAGAAGAAGAATACATGACGCCACAGAGGACACTATGCAGATATGCTCTGGAAAGAAGGATTATTGATCAAATTAAAATCATTAGGAACTGAAGGTTGAATGTATAATTGAATTTTGGGTTTTTTTATTTAACAGGAAAATAAAAGTGAGAGTAGGTGAAGAATATTTCAGACTCCACAAGGAAGTGTATGTAGCCCGTTATTATTCAACATAATGATTAATGACATTTTCTCTCAGGTTGAACAAAATGTAGGAATATCTTTGTATGCAGATGATGGGGCTTTGTGGATCAGAGGTCGAAATATATCATATGTCAACAAGAAATTACTCGCTGCAATAGTTGAAGTGGAAAAATGGACCAATAAATGGGGATTTAAATGATCTGTAGCAAAAACACAGGTTACTTGTTTTTCAAGGAGGCATAAAATCTCCACAACAATTCCTTGAATCTATATAGACAACAACTGGAGCAAGCAGAGCTGTTAGGTATTGGTGATATTATTGGATAAAAGTGTCTGCTAAATGATTAAATGTTAAATGTAAATATGATGGATAGAAGAGAAGGAAATAAATAACAGTGTCATTACATCTGATAGTTTTTCAGCACTTGAATAAGATCTGGCAGATCATCAGTTAGGAAAGATATTATCAATTAAATATTCTGTAAGATGTATGAAATAAAAGTTAAGGGCATGTCTACACACTTCATTTGGGTTCCTGCTCATGTTGGTGTGGAGGGAAATGAGAAGGTGGATATTCTGACCAAACCAACTCTAAGAATAAAGCAAGTACTGTAGATCTAAATATTTCATCAAGTAAAGCAGAAGCTAAAGTATACATTAGACCATATACACAACCAGTTTGGCAGGTTTACTGGGATGACCATGAAACAGGGAGACATTTATATAATATACAAATAATAGTTGATGCTTGGAGAAAGGAGAGTATGAATCGAAGGGAAGGAAATATCATATATCATATCATAACACACTTAGAATTGTTCATACTGGATTTAATATTACACTGAACTGTCAATCACAATGACTTCTCTTTATCAGGTTTATTAGGGACAATTGGTATGATTTATATTATTGAATTTGTGTAAGAAAGTAAATAAAAAAAAACATTTTAATTGTATATATATTTTTTAATTTCTAGTTTATTTGTTTGGTTTGGTTTTTATGTTTAATTCTATACTATGTATAAGCAAATATCCTGATCCATACTTTATTCCAGTTGGTGGCGGTAATGCAGCAGTAAGTGCATTACCGCCACTTACTACTGCACTAAAAACACCGAAGAAGAACTGCGCAGATAGGAAGAGAGAAAGCGTAGCTCGCTGGATTTGATCCGTTTTATGTCCTAGAAAACATTTGTACAGGTAGGTTATAACTTTAGCACAGACTCTACTAATTGTAACACTCGCGGACATTGTTTTTTGTGTATTTAATCAGATCCCATCCGTCTGAGAGATATGAGAATTAATAGCTGACAAGCGACAAACCCAAAGCACAGAAAAATGAGCATTTTAAATACTTATAAATTCTCTTTTATAGTGGACAAGACCTCGAGTGTGTTTTCAGAGAGGGGTTATTGAACACGCATCTGTTTCTGAAAGTGTTTTCGTATTTCTGCTTCTGTGTTCTGCTGTTGTTTCTGTGATGTGAAATCGAAAGTATTTTTTAGACATTTCTCAGTCCGAGTGTGACGTCACCGCTTCCGCGTCTAATAAGATATCACGAGAAAACAATAAAAGGTGCTAATATACACTCACAATGTGATTATAATACTACCAAAAAAATATAATTATAACCTTTAACAGCATACCGAAATCACAGATAACCAGACAATGAAAATATAAATAAATAAATATAAGATTATTTGTGTTTGGGACGCTGTGAGCACGGAGACAAAGGTTTATCTTAAATGTTTAATATGAATAAACCGTGCTTATAAACGGCTGCTGAGATAGTATTCTCAAGTGAAGCGAGTTGAGGCTTGGACCTGGAAACAGCTTTAAAACGAATGTGTTTCTGAAGGTTTCTCCGTATTTCTGTACTTCTGTTTTATGCTGTTGTTTTTGTGACGCGAAATCGAAAGTATTTTTAAACCAGCCATTTCTCATTAAGACCATTTGTTTATTCTACATGCAAGGGCGTAGATTTGGTTTGAACATTGGGGGGGTTGAACGTTGTATGCTGCCCGTTATTTTTTTCAAAAAAAAATTTTTTTATGTGTATTGTTATTGGATAATTTATTTCTTCCTATCTATCTATCTATCTATCTATCTATCTATCTATCTATCTATCTATCTATCTATCTATCTGGCAACATGCTTTAACTGATTACAAATTCAACATATACAAATATGAAAGAGACAACATTTAGACATTTATTTTAAGATTTTTACATTCCACCTTAATGCATTTTAATTTTTTTTTCTAAAGGGAAACACATCTTTAAAACATTAAAGGCATTAATGTATAGCCTAACTTTAAAAAACTGCTGTTTTTCTATACTGTTTCCTATTTTATTTTATTGATTGAATGGCATCTTCTTTACCTGATCACCTGCTCCTCCTCTGCCTCTGCTGACTTTTCTACCCTGCAGCTATATTTACCTCGAATCTGTTATAAAAACATGTTAAGAGATTATACACCTCATAACGTTATGAAATTTGTGTATAATCATCATTCATAAAATTCTGACATAGTAGAGATTATCAAAAGAAAGAAATTAAGTATTGAAACCGTGTTTCAGTGTTTCACTGTTTTAATGAGTTAGCCACTTAAATCGTTAAGTCATCCAATTCGTTCAAAAGTCAGATTAATTTAGTAAGAAAACAAACACCGATGGGAATACTTTTGTCGTTGATAATGACAGACACTATTGAAAAATATACTAGCAAAACAGACAGCTGCTTTGGTAACTTGTTATACTGATAGTTATAGCTAAATACATTGCAATGGATTAGCTAGCTAAAATATATGTGGTGTGTACTAACTATTACACAATATTCTCATACCTCATTCTCAGTATGCTTAAATTTTTTTTGCATCCCTCTCTGACCAGCAGTTAAATATGGTCGGCTGTGCAGCGCTTTCTTCATTTTTGACGTGCTCTCCCATTCAAACACCACTCGCTTGTTTTGGTGAAAGTGCGACTCATTCGTTGGGCGTTACCAATCGGTTCAATGGAGGGGGAGTATTTTTTGTCTGATTTATTATGACATACTCATATTTGATTAGGAACAAAATTATTTTTACAAAATAAATGAATTCTATTTTTTCATATTATATTTTTCACTTGATCTACTGTGATTTTCATGTTGAAATATTGGGGGGGGGTTGTAACTGATGGATTTGAATATTGGGGGGGGGTTACCCCCCCCCCCCCATAAACTACGCCCCTGTCTACATGGCAGTGCATTTGTTTGTAGCTCACTTTATTTATATAGTGTTATTTGTTGCTGCTAACTGAACATATTTCATCATCTCCAGGTCACACTGAACAGCAGATTGTTGTCTCAAGCCAGTGCTGATCAATGACAGTTCATCTGCAGTATGTCAGAGAAGAGAGGAAAGATGAGTCTCTCACAGAAACAGAGGTAAGACTGAGTCTGCTTTCAGACAATCATTTTAAACACTGCTGCACTTTCAGAGGATTGCTGGAAAAAACACAACCTTAACAAACTTTGTGTTATATTTACAAATGATTTGCAGAACATCAAAGCGTCATAACTTCCTATAAAAAAAAATACATAAAATATTAAAAAAGTAGCCAATAGATGATAAATCAAATAAATCAAAATAAATAATTTTTCAGACATTAAAAATGACTCTTAATTTAAAGGGTCATATGATGCTTTTTATTCCTGTAGAAAAGTTTCTCTTCTCTCTTTGTGTCATTAGTGTAAGATCAGGATCACATGTGTCTGTGAAGAGTGACCGGTCAAAGGATGGTGGCGGACCGAACTTCAGTGAGAAAAAAACATCTATCAAAAGGTATTTATTATCTTTGACATTATAATGTGGTGTTGGCTTATTTCTCCACTAAGATGCTTGTGATAGAAATGAATGAAATAACACAATAAATGACTGATTTCCTCTTTATTGAACTCAGTCTGGAGCTTCTTTCCAGTAACACAATCACACAAGCAGACACAAGGAGGTATAAATTAACCATAAAAATAGATCATGCAGCCAAACATGAATATGTCTTTCCATCTATCCATAGTCATAGATGAACAAATGCATGTCTATACTGTGCTTCATTACCATCCTCAACAGTGAAGCTCTTTAAATGAGACTGAAGGAGCTCCTGTAGTAAAGTGTTTTGTTCTTTGTGTCATTAGTGTAAGATCAGACTCACATGTGTTCAGCTCTGTGTCTGTGAAGAGTGACCGGTCAAAGAGAGAAGCACCGAGATTCAGTGAAGAAACAACATCACGAACCAAACGGTATTTGATCTGTTTCTTATTTTTCTTTAAACATAGACTGTGTCAGAAAGTGTGTCAGAGAATAATTATCATAAAACTACTTGTAGTCCATCAATTTATCACTTATTTATTGTTTTTCTCTTTGCTAAAATGTTTAAAATATACTTTGGTCATATATATATTTTTTCCCCTAAAAATGCAGTATTTTGATTTATTTTATTTACGATCAGGCTTCAGTATGAAACATTAGATCCAGATTTACAGTCTCACAGGAAACACAAGAATTATACAGACAGTCTCCTGCAGATCTTCCAGGTAATAAAACACATTTTCAGGAATATTTAATAATTATAATAAACAAATATGCAATGAATATTTGTTATGCTGTGTTATGCTATAACTTTTATTTCTATTTTTTTCTTCTTAAGAACCCATAAAATAAGAACAAAAACCTATTTTTATTAATAGTTACAGCTATTTAAAGTTTGTCTCAACTTTATTTTTTATGAATATTTTTCATTACTGAATAAATAATTTTGACCAAATGAGATTTTTCTCTCATTCATTTTTGTCTTTCTTTGTAGGATCTTGAGAGCAAAATAATGACATTTCTAAAGAAAGAACTGGAAAAGTTTAAGAAAATATTACAAAAAGAGGACATGCAATACTTTGTGAAGGACTTTAATGAGAACAGATGCAGTATGAAAGAAGCAGCTCTTGATCTCACGCTCTACTTCCTGAGAGAGATGAAGCAAGATGAAGCTGCTGATACTCTAGAAGGTAAGAGACTCATTATCATCTGTCAGACTGTCACTTATAAATGTAGAGAGAAAATAAGATTAAACAATATCTGTATTTTTGTTTCTGTTTAGATGAGCTGTTCTTCATTCATCAGCTAAAGTGTAGCCTAAAGAAGAAGTATCAGTGTGTGTCTGAAGGAATTGCAAAGCAAGGTGACTACACTTCTGAAGAACATCTACACAGATCTCTATATCACTCAGGGTTGTAGTGAACAGGTCAATACTGAACATGAGGTGAGACAGATTGAAGTTGCTTCCAGACGTCATGAATCACAGGAGATACAGGTTGAGTGCAAACATTTGTTTGAAGCACCTGAACAAGACAAGCAGATCAGAACTGTACTGACAAAAGGAGTTGCTGGCATCGGAAAATCAGTCTCTGTGCAGAAGTTTGTTCTGGATTGGGCCGAAGGGAAAGAAAATCAAGATATCAGCTTCATATTTCCTCTTCCATTCAGAGAGATGAACTTAAAGGAGCAAGAAAAACTAAGTTTGATGGACCTTATAACTCAGTTTTTCCCAGAGACAAAAGGACTGAACCTTACAAGAAGAAATCAATTCAAAGTCTTGTTCATTCTTGATGGATTGGATGAATGTCGACTTCCTGTAAACTTTAAGGATAATGAGACGTGGTCTGATGTTTCATCACCAGTCTCTCTGGATGTTCTCCTGACGAACCTCATCAAGGGAAATCTGCTTCCTTCTGCTCTCATCTGGATCACCAGCAGACCAGCAGCTGCCAGTAAGATTCCTCCTGACTGTATCGACCGGCTGACAGAGATACGAGGATTCAATGATGCACAAAAGGAGGAGTACTTCAGAAAAAGATTCACGGATGAGAATCAGGCCAAAGAAATCATTGATCATGTTAAACAATCAAAGAGTCTCTTTATCATGTGCCACATCCCAGTCTTCTGCTGGATTTCAGCATCTGTTCTCCAGAACATTTTAGAGGAGAAAAGAAATAATGTTGTGAAAAACAATCAGGCTGATGATGTGTCCAAAACACTGCAGGAGTCAAATACTGAAGACACTCCTAAGACTCTGACACAAATGTACACACACTTCCTCAGATTTCAGATTCAGCAGAGCAGACGAAAGTATGATGGAGAACATACACCAGATGTTTCCTGGGATAAAGATGCCATCTTTTCACTGGGGAAACTGGCATTTGATCAGCTGGAAAGAAACAATGTGATCTTCTATGACACAGATCTGGAAGCCTGTGGTATTGACGTCTATAAGGCATCAGTGTACTCAGGCATGTGTACCCAGATCTTTAAGGAGGAAACAGGGATCACTCTTGGTACCATGTACTGCTTCGTTCACTTGAGCATTCAAGAGTTTATTGCAGCCCTTTATGCACATCTGTTTCTAGACATCAACAAGAAATATGTGTTTGATCAAGGCTCTACAGGACAGGGGAAAAAAAGTGGCAGTGTTATTCTGGACCATTTCCTTCAGGTCCTTCTTGGACAATCCAAAAAAAACATAATTGATTTGCTCAAGACTGCAGTGGACAAGGCTCTAGAGAGTGATAATGGACACCTGGATCTTTTTCTTCGCTTCCTCCTTGGTTTGTCTCTCCAGTCCAATCAGAGACTCTTTCAGGGTCTGTTGACACATGTAGCAGACAATGACCAGAGCAAAAAGGAAATAGTTCAGTACATCAAGCAGAAATTAGAGTCTAATCTGTCTCCAGAGAGATCCATCAATCTGTTCTACTGTCTGAATGAACTGAACGACCAAACTCTGGTGAAAGACATTCAGACCCACCTTAGCAAAGGAAGTCTCTCATCTGCTGATCTTTCACCTGCCCAGTGGTCTGCTTTGGTCTTTGTGTTGTTGACATCAGAGGAGGAGCTGGAGGAGTTTGAGCTTCAGAAATTCAAGAAATCAGACGAGTGTCTCATTAGATTATCAGCGGTCATCAAAACCTGCAAAAGAGCTCTGTAAGTTAATATATTTTGTCATGTTTTGTTCTCATCTTAAAATTACATTAATCTACACTGATACATAGCAGGCTTGGACACTGCTGATTTAGTGAGTGAGTGACATGACATACAGCCAATTATGGTAACCCATACTCAGAGTTTGTGCTCTGCATTTAACCCATCCAAAGTGCACACACACAGCAGTGAACACACACACACACACACTTTTATTATTTAATAATATTACTATTATTATATGTAGCTCTTTTGCTCACATTTTTGGTCAGTTTTCTCTTTGATAATTTGCGGATGCCCAAAATTCAGTGCATACCTACCTACATCCCCTCCTTGTTTACAAATCCAAAGCAAGTCCATACATCCGCATTTAAATGCAGAAGGGGCTTTCCTGATAACTTTCTGCGATGGCGTCATCTTTATTTTACTAACTTGCTGCATGCTGAAGGCGACCCAGCTGACCTCACCAGAAAACTCAACACAACCGTCTAGTGGATTGTCTAGAAATTGATTTTATTATTCTACCAAATAGTATACTAAAAGATTGATACTTGGCATCCGTGTATCAATACAGTATTGCCATGGAAAATATTGCGATACTATACTTAATTGTAGTACACTATCGTTTATTGACGTTAACCTAATGCTGCGTTCCAGACAGACAACTTGGATATACTAATTATAACACAATACAATAGTGTATTATATTATAGTCTTTAATAATATACTTTACATAATAATATATAACATACTTTATATATTTATATGTAATGTTAGGTAAAAAAAAAGTTAGCCTAAATACACTAAGTCGCTTTGAAAGCTGTAATGTGGAGTCAGACACGCTAGGATCCAATTGCAGTAGAGCTGAAACAACTAATCAATTTAATCGATTAAAATCGATTATTAAAATAGTTGTCAACTAATTTAATCATCGTTTAGTTGCTAAATAACTTTTATTTGCCATAAGTGGCTCATTTCGTGCATATTTTAAATCTGTGGTGACCTCAGTGTGGCAGTAATGAGCCACCGCAGGTTTTACTCAGCCAGTACAGCAGGAGAAGTAGCGAATAGCCAATAGCTGGCCTCGTTTTATGTCACGTGCTTCCCGAACAGTTCTCTGCAGCATTCAGCGGGATGGTGGAGACAGACGGCAGTGGAGTAAGCTCGAGAAAGAAAAAGAAAAAAGCGGAAGATTAAACTAATCGAACAAAGTCATCCAAAGTGTGGGAGTACTTTACTTTGAGCCTTCAAAAAAAAAAAGAGTAACCTGTAAACTTTGCACTACTGAATTGACTTTTATATTTTCAGATACTCCAGTACAATGTTGTTTGCAATGTTTAGTCGTAAAAGCTGATAACATTGCTTTTTAACAAGTTAACATTTAAAGCTTTACAAACATGTTCTGTGATCAGTTTGTCGTTTACCAGTTCATAATTCAGTCTTGCAGCCTAATTATGACTGAATGAGAGAGGTAAATGTTTAAATGTATTTGAAATGCACTGATCTTTTTCACACAGCAAGTTTTTTGTCTGTCCAATTTTTTTCATATTTTTTCAATACTTTTTTTTTCTGATGGATTTTACTTTAAAATGTGAGTTCCATTCAGGTTTCATGCCATTGGCACTTTATTCGAATGATTGTTTACAATTTCACAGCATAAGCTATGAAGCTGTTTCCCAGGTATAAAATGCAATGTACTACAATTTTATTCTGTTTTATTCTTATTCTTAGTGAAAATATGTTCTGAAAGATTCCTTAATAAGCTTTGTTTCGGGATGTTAAACTACTTTAGGAGCCCTAAGGACGGCCATGGTGAAAACTTTATTTGAAATCTCCTTGTGAAATTTGCTAGAGTACGTATGGGTCAGTGTTTTGATTGCAGAAGAGTTCGACAAAGGATTACTAGCACATAATAAAACACAGGTTTAGGATATGACAATGCAAAATTGTTAAAATCTCTGAAAAGTCTGTTGAATGATAAAGGCCCTTTATTAATAAGTTACTTGGGGAAAAAATGGGCAAAACTAAAATAGAGGTACATAAACCGATTAATCGTAAAAAGAATCGACAGATTAATTATCAAAATAATCGTTAGTTGCAGCCCTAAATTGCAGTATTAATTTATAGAGTGGTCAGACAGGCAGAAATCAGAAACAGCATCAAGAGTGTCCAGGGATATCCAGAAATCAGTAACAATACCAGACAAAGGTCGGGGCAGGTGGCAGAGAATCAGTTGGTATACATAATCCGAAGTCAAACAAGGAAGGAACAAAAACTAGGAAAACGCTCAGAAATGCCTGACAGAACTAAACAAGACTTCGCAATGTGAGTGATGTTTCACTGATAGGAAACAGGTGTGGTTCAATAATGAGTTCCTAGGCAGGGGTTTATGGGAAATGTAGTCCAGGGTGTACTGTGTCGTGTGAAAGTCTGTGGTGAATAAACAGATGTGCAGTGACCGGATCATGACAAAAGCGTCTGTTAAATGCATACATTTATTTAAATGTAGTTTTTCATATACAGTAGAGAGAGAGAGAGAGAGAGACGTTATTTCCGGGTCCAATACACAGCTAGTTTTCGTGCACTTCAGCAAGTCATTGACATATTTTTCCCCAGTCTTTGAAGCATTTCCTACATCTTTTATTTTTTTTCAGTCATTTACTTTAAATGTGTATTTCTATTTTTTCAGCCCTTTTTAATTATTTCATTTATTATAAATTTAATAAAAAAAATAAAGACGAGTTATAAGGTGTACAATAAAATCCTTATATTATAATCACATTGCACTTGAATCAAGTTAAAGGTTTAATCTGCCGATTGTCCTGCAGGTGACTGATTAAATCTGTCTTCTTACGATGCACTTAGGGCTTAACGATTACTCCAGAGCACTCGTAGATCTACGATTATTTTCAAGTGCTACTTAAGTTACGATGCTTTTGGGAAACAGACAGTGATATTAAGATCAGTCGTACGATCATTTTTACAAACTTCTTAGGCTTACAAAGCTTTTGAGAACCCTGACCCTGTTTAGTTAGCTACAGAAGAAGCACATCGTGTTATTATAAAACACATTGTTCCATAGTTATTTCTACTCCAATATGCAGTTCAACTTCTACAACTTCTGCTATAAAAAAGATGTACTCCTGCATATCCTCAATGCATAAATGATTAACCTCCAGATTCTACACCTCAAGACAGTCATCCAGAAAATAGAGCAGCACTTTGAAATGTATAACTCATTGCCATTAATGATATAATCCTGTTATTCATTTACATATTTTATTAAGTAGGAAATTTGAATCAATGCAATCGTAATATATATGCAGTGTATTTACTGTTCATCTAAAAATAATTGGTATATATATATATATATATATATATATATATATATATATATATATATTTACAATTGTATTACATGTATCTAACTCTGTGATTTGATTTATTTCTCTTGTAGGCTAAATGATTGTGGTTTAACAGACAAAAGCTGTCGAGCTCTGGCTTCAGTTCTTGGATCAGATACCAGTCTGAAAGAGCTGAACATGAACAATAATAATCTGAAGGATTATGGAGTTAAAATGCTCTGCACTGGATTGAAAAATATTAATTGCAAATTAGAGATACTCAGGTAAGTTTTGTGACAATCTGTAGTGTTTGGTTAGAAGATCCATCTGTTAACATCAACCTAGATCATTTGCCACATAATTGAGGACAGAACTGCTTCAACTCAGTGAAATTTGCAGCATGAACTCTACATTCCACATTCTCTACATTCTCTACAACTCTACATTATCTCTCTCTACTATATATAAATAATTACATTTAAATAAATTCATGCATTTAGCAGATGCTTTTATCCAAAGCGACTTACAGTGCATTCAGGCTAACATTTTTTTTTACCTAACATTATATATAATGGCCAAATTCATTCAGGCCAAAAATTCAGGCCAAAAATCCTGTAGTGCATCTTTTTATTTTCTTCATTCTAGAACATGTACTTGTGTGACAATCTTTGTTATAATGAAGAATAACATATTTTCTAATAGACTTTCAGACTGCAGTATCACTGAAGAAGGTTATAAAGCTCTGTCTTCAGCTCTGAGATCAAACCCTTCACACCTGATAGAGCTGGATCTCACAGGAAATGATCCTGGAGAATCAGGAGTGAAGCTGCTCAGTGATTTACTACAGGATCCAAACTGTCAACTCAACACACTGAGGTGAGACGCAATGAAATAATGTTAAATAAGTTATACACATGTAAATTACTTATATTATGTATAAATTTTATTATATTTCACTAATTAAGTATACAATTTGTTGCATGAAAAATGTTCAAAATGGTCAAACATGAAAGATCAGATGCTGCAGCTGCTGTTGTTTTGATGATAAATGTCAGCACAGTTTAGTTGTGTTAAAAGTTACAGGTTAATCAGACATTTTGGGTCACTAGATGTGCTGGATGAGCTTCGATAGTTAACATTTATGATTGTGTTATTGTGGACATTTCTAATGAAAAACGTATTCAGTGTGATTTATTAACCTGATTGTTTAAAAGTTACTGAATGCACTGTACATTAATCTCCATCAAGCTCAGATTCACAACAATGTCGATCACTGATCTAGAATAGAGAACTGGATTGCTCATGACGTCATGAAAGTGAAGCCACTGCGCCGCCATATTAGTAATCCCTAGTGTGTGTAAATATTCTATTGAATTAATAGGAAATTGTATGATTTTAACGAGAAAACATCAGATAAGTCAGCCTTTTTAAATTACATTAGCGAACATCATGAACATGATAAATACCAGACAGACACGACCTCAACGTATAACAAATGACAAAGTGCTCATTCTGAAATCTGAAGAAAGATTTAGGCTTCATATACACGTATACCTTTTTTCGCCTTGAACAGTTATTCATTGTTTATATAATTATGTTATACTGTTTTTATTCATACAGTAGCTGCTAACTGCAAATGTTTCAACACGGCTTTCGTTAACAGCATTAATTTTGAAGCAGGTAATGATTTAAATGGTGGTTAAATTATTAATTTAGCATTCAACATTTTACATGGAAACAGTAGATAATGCTAGTAAACATATGCGTGATCTTGCAGAGTCTGAAATAGATGTTGCTCAGTCAGGACATTAAAAATATACACATCATAATTTATTCAGAGAAATAACTGATTACAGACATGAAGCTTTATTTCAAGATGGTTAATTAAGTTTTTCATTTCAGTATAGAGCAATTTTAACAGAAGCTATTGTATTATTCATTGTATATTCAAATCAATTTCTGATTATAATAGGTTCATATTTAATAATTCCTGCATAATTACGTACATAAAGAAATAGGCTGTATTTTGTGTTGGATCAGTTACCTGTGTTGTCAGTGCGCAGCACACACACACCTAAACAGTTTAAATATATACTTATCCTGCCCAAAAAGACCATAAACACCGCAGATAACATGAATTAAAAATAAATTTACATACACACAACATAAAAAATAATCCCGTTTGACTGATTTGCTTCAAATCGGGTGATTTTAGGTCAGCGGTTTGCATGTGACTCAATGGTGCTCTCTGCTGGTAGGGAATAGTAAGACGGCTGATCAAACACTTCTGTGGCTTCACTGCCTTTTGGCAGTTTAGAATGTGATGAGTGATCCAGTCATATATAGATCAGTGCTGTACATCTACTACAGCAGATCTATCACAGGCCACAAAGATATGATGTGTGTCAGGAGAGGATCAGTGATAATTGTACATGCGCATACACGCACAAATGTCTGAACCTGCAGTTCCTCTCATAATGAGCAGAATTACTGTAGCATCAACACAGACATCAGTTAACTAAAACTATCCAGAGATGGTCTGAACCCAGATCATGTTCCTGTTAGTGGATCAGCAATCCAGTGTTTGGTGAATTCTGCTCCATAATAATAGGAAGAGCCGGCATCAAAAGATCAACTTAATATATCTCTATGAATGCTTAGCTGTCACAAGCTAGTTATCTCTTATAACTTTCCTCATCTCCTGCTTAAAAGCCAGAAAGATCTTCAGATGCTTGAGAATCATGATCTAGTGAGCTTTTGCCCCTGAGTTTATTTTAAATGTACTTTTATCTTGCACATTGAATTGATTCCAGCTTCATCTTCTCTTCTTCAGGTTTTTGGGTCCTGCTGCAGATGAAGGCTGTCAGTATGTGACTGGAATTGTGGGTAAAAACCCGTTACTCCTGAGAGAGCTGAATCTGAGTGGACGTAAACTAGGAGACACAGGAGTGAATCAGATCTCTGCTCTACTGCAGGATAAACACTGTACACTCAACACACTGCAGTGAGTATCTTACATCATTTCACATGTTACATGACTAGTAATGTTACAGTCGTCTATTTTAATTCTCATTTGAGTCTGACCCCACGTTATAAAGCTTGGAAGAGCCAGGACATTTTTAATATAACTCTGATTATATTTGTCTGAAAGAAGAAATTCATATACATCTAGGATGTCTTGAGGGTAAGCAAATCATGGGGTAATTTTCATTTTTGGGTGAACTATCCCTTTAAGTGCACAGTGGTTGGAGAAAATAATGTGAACACATTAGAAATATCCAGTATTTTATTAATGTGTTTACCATCGTTTGCCTTTAATACAGCTTAGAATAGATTCATACAACTTTTGAATAGACTTTCAATTAAATTCTGTCTCTAACTTCTGCTGTGACTGCTGAATGTGTTCATGTTTACTGACTACAAACTGAGGATTGAAGACTAATAAAAAATAATTATATGTGTGTATGTGTATGCATGTTTCTATATTTAAATGTAATTTCATAAAGGCAGTCTGGTTTCCACTGTCACTTCTGGGTCTTCCTCTGGGACAACGGCCAGGGTTTTTTGGCCGACTGGGTCTCTGAGTTTAGGTTAGAGGAGGTTATGAATGAAGCTGGAGTTTCTCTGCGTCTGGAGAGCATCAGTGCCGAGGATCATTTCATAAAGTTAAAGACATTAATAATAACAGCTCAGAAGTCACTTTCAGACAGCAGCGAGTGTTTGAAATAACTTCTGTTTGAGATCTGATGTGGATTATGATCACCGTACAAGGCTGAAATATTTATAAGAGATAAAGACTATGCACACTAGCCATTAACATTACCATAGTAAACATGGTAAGACCGCTTGAAGAAATCAGAGTCAGCTTCTCATTCAGACGATCACAATAGTGTATTATTTAGTGTAGTGTATAGTAACATGTTTTATCGGTCCTAACTCGTCTACGCTCCATGTAAATCTTTAACAAAGCATGCAAACAAACGTCTGCTTTTATCATGTTTGTTTTGTGATCGCGCTGGTTTCAGTGACTTATCTATTATTAGTTTTCTGATAACTTCTTTGTTGGTGACATGATGGAGTTGTGTGCCGATGTTCCAGAGAGGCGTGTAAAGGGTGTTTTAATGAAGCGCTGAGGAGTTTCTGACCCGACGGTGGAAACACAGAGTGATTCTGGGCTCGGTGCTACAGGTCTGAATTATTATGAGACACTGACACGTCATCGAAGTATTAGTCCTTTACCACGTCACAAACTCATCAACACTGATTTTAGTAGATTTTAAACCTGGAACACAAAAATATTGCACAAATCTCAAAATGAACTAGAATTGTTCAACAATTCAAATGAATGAATGCTAACATTGTCTTCTATGATGTGCAACACAAACACCTCTGATACAATCTCAGAAAAAGTAGTGTGGGGTTTCATTTAGCTGATGCTTTTATCCAAAGTGACTTACAATTGCTATATATGTCAGAGGTCGCACGCCTCTGGAGCAACTAGGGGTTAAGTGTCTTGCTCAGGGACACATTGGTGTCTCACAGTGGATTCGAACCCGGGTCTCTCACTCCAAAGGCATGTGTCTTATCCACTGCGCCTTCACCATATGTATTTGTAGATTTTTATATGTTCATATATTTTTGTATAGTTCATCTGTCTATATTCTTTACTAAACATGTTTGTGTAAGAGAGACTTGTAAAGTAAGTTGTTGTGTGATCGAACTTTTGAAAATTCTGCTAATACAGCAGGTCAAAAACACAACCCAATATCCAATCATTTCAATTAATAATAGCAAAAATACACAACCATTTCTCTTTCATCCAGTGAGACAGAACTGTTTTCATTGTGTTTATTAATGGGACACAACAGAATAGTTCTGTGCTGCTGTATCAGAACATATTCATAGTGTTTATTGATGCTTCATATCATCTCTCTGTCATCAAACACCAGATTAATGAATGTGTAACACAACTGAACAGAACCGGTCCAGACTGGGCTTTATTCTGTGCAGGCATTGCTTCTTCAGTCTGACCTGTTTCAGAGAAATATTACTGTACTTCACATCTACACACACAGACAAACCTACAGTTTTATTTAGATGTGCAAAGTTGAATCTGTGTAGCAAAGCTGATCAAGTCACTGGACAGAGCAGAGCGAATGCATTTACGTTGTAGTGATGTTCAGACCAGAATCAGTTTAAACACAAATACACAGCAGTCAGGACTTTTATTTTAGACAATATGCTCCGTTTTAGACAAAAGATGAAATAAGAATTATATGACAGAAATAAAAAGATATGAAAGATTTTAACACCTTTCACACAGGGTTGTTAGGAATTAACACTTCATTGTATTTCTATCAAGAATCAGCACAAATTGTACATAAATCACGAGAAGTGTCAATTATTTGATTAAATGAACAACTTATTTGTTTTTCTGTTTTGAAGACAAATTGTGGAAAATTATCCAAAGATATTCAGACTCTCTTCATCTGTTTTTTGTTTTATCAAGACATTGTGACTTTATTAAATATTTTATCTTCTCTCTTTCTCTCAATGTAGATTAAGATGCTGTGGTTTGACAGATGAAGGTTGTTCTGATGTGACTTCATGAACATAACGTGTCTGATTCATTGTGTTTTCTCTTTCTGTCTTCAGTCTGTGTGATTGCAGTATTACAGAGAAACAGTGTCTCATCCTGACTTCAGCTCTGAAATCAAACCCATCACACCTGAGAGAACTGAACCTGAGCTGGAATAAACTACTAGGAGACTCTGGAGTGAAACACCTCAGTGATCTACTGATGAACACACAATTCAAGCTGGAGAGACTACAGTTAGTATCATTATACTCTACAGCAGTTACAGTCAGATTAAAGATTACTGTTTACTTTCAGAAAGTCACCATGAAATTAAAGTTGACAGTTATTATTTTTATGGAGTATTGCAGTGCTGAAATGATTTATCTGAGCACATAATGTATTTCTAATCCTGATCT
Source organism: Carassius carassius (assembly GCF_963082965.1). Lineage (NCBI taxonomy): Eukaryota > Metazoa > Chordata > Actinopteri > Cypriniformes > Cyprinidae > Carassius > Carassius carassius. The sequence goes on along the minus strand of NC_081770.1, from coordinate 812,332 downwards.
TTGATCTGAATAACTTTCCTTCTCCTCACAACTGTCATGAATCCTGTCCGTGGTCTTCCGTCCGCTCTTCACCAGAGGTCCCGCTCCTATTATATTGACTCACACTACACAGACTGTTATGTGTCCCCCGGACTACATTTCCCATGATCCATTGCACTGATTAACCATAACTGAAGGAGATTCATCTGTGATTATGAACGTGATATTTAATAGCTTGACAGTGAACTACGGTTCTGTGTATTAAATGCTGCTCCATCTGAAATCAATCACTTTAAATAATAGTATAAGTATTAAAATAACAAACTCAAATGGACAAAAATGTGTTTTAAGCTTATTAATATTTTGAGTCTCTTCTCCCTCACCTCACAGTGCTTTAGTCCAGGGCCTGCTTTCTTCTTGTACATATCTCACACACACACATTTTTCGATGAGTCCACTAGTGATAATAATGTTACCTGCTTGACAGAAAGGGTTGCCAGGTTTTCAAAACAAAATCCACCTAATTGCTTCTCAAAACTAGCCCAAATTAACCACATTTCGAGGGGGTCCCTTGGTAAAAATAGCGTTCCGGCGCTAAAATACACGACACTGGGGTCGTTTCAACCCACGGCAACATTGATAAAGTTTCAGATCGATTAGAAAACTGCAGACTTGGCAACACTGAGGATAGTAATGTCTACAACAGACTCGAGCGCTGTCTCCTGCTGCACTAATAGTAGTAAGACTTTCCTCTGTGGATACACTTCCTCACAAGTGCAATTCTAGCTTTTACGCCCAGTTTACGCCCTGCATGTGATTTATTGAGCAGCCCTACATTCAGAAGAGCACATCAGTTTTTCAGCCTGGTTCTCTTCTGAGAAGCTGGTGACCCATCAAATATAACAACAAAACATACATTAATAATAGTAATGATATTATTGCATTTTATTAAGTGCTTATTTAAATAAAATAATGAACTAAATAATAAAGTGTGATAATTCTATTTTATTTTAAAATAAAAAGGGAGTATTAAATACAAATACAATTATTTTATAGTAAACTTAAAAATAAAGTGCTATTATTATTATTATTATTATTATTTTAATTTGAATTTGAATTTCTTTAATTTTTCATCTTCAAACTTAAACTCAGCAAGCTTTTATTTTGGCGGGTTGCTCGTAAGTCTGTGTGCTTCTGGGTTTAGTCTAAAGAGCGTCAGTGAATGAAATGTCTCAGTTCTGCATTGTGCTTTGAAAACGTTAACAGGAAGCCTAGATTTATTCTTTCAGTTTGAATAGAAATCTTATACAGTACAGTTTGTGGATCTAAAATAGTAATTGTGCTTTAACAGCTGTCAGTCATGTCGGTCCACAAACACACACTCTGAACTCATTTATAGCACATTTCTTATTACATAATAATAATTTTAAAAAAAGTATTGCTACATGTACTGTTAAGCTAACTGAGACTTGTTATAGCACTTGTGTATCATTACTCTCTCGTTGGTCTGATTGCTTCAATTGTCTTCATTTGTGAGTTGCTTTGAATAAAAGTGTCTGCTAAATGACTAAATGTAATGTGAGTGTAAGGTTTTGGCAGTTTTTTATTTATATTTTTTTATTTATTGCACTGTATGGTGTTAACACATGATGAATTACTCACACATGAACATAACGTGTCTGATTCATTGTGTTTTCTCTTTCTGTCTTCAGTCTGTGTGAATGCAGTATTACAGAGAAACAGTGTCTCATCCTGACTTCAGCTCTGAAATCAAACCCATCACACCTGAGAGAACTGAACCTGAGCTGGAATCAAATAAAAAACACAGGAGTGAATCACTTATGTGACGTACTGAAGGATTCACGCTGTAAACTGGAGAGATTGAGGTCAGTAACATTCACAGACAAGAATCAAAATGATGAAAATCACTTTGTTTAACTCTTATGTGCTGTTCAAGATCTTTTCAGACCCCAAATGATGTTTGCTGAAATAAAAGAAATGTTTCCTTTATCTAAATGACATGAGACTTTGTACGGTTGTCAACACTTGGTAGATCTACAAATAGAAAATTAAACTGGATTGAGATCTGGTTGTGTGTTAGTGTGAAAAAAGTCTCTCTCTGGAGACCCACATTGAAATGAATGAGGAAATGATCAAATCAATACTTTTTCTTCTTAATTTATCAAATAAATTCAATAAATCCACCACAATTCAGACCACAATATACACAAAAATGAAGTGGCAACCCTTCCACACGTTCATAGTACACACACACACACACACACACACAAACAAACACCCATAGATATTAATGGAGACTATAAAAATGTTGATATTGTTTGTTACATAATTTGTCAAAAATGTCTGAAGAGGTGACACTCAGCACTTTTAATGTATTTTTCTAAATATATAAAAAAATAACATAAATACTTAAACTACATGAATGTGTAGTTAAAACATTAATAAACTGAGTAAAATTACATTTCAGACCTTTTTTTTGTAACAAAATGTCCTTTGGTCCCTGTGTTCTCTGGAGAGCCCAAACAGCACGAGTGTCGTCCCCAAACGAACAGCACATAAGAGTTCAACAAAACACTTTATACTCAATATCTCATGATGAATGTGTTCACATTATATTTGTGAAAGATTCTTCATCTTAATGATTTGTTTGTAAGATGATCTCTCTTCCTCTGTTTGTCTCTTTCTAGTCTTTATAACTGTGGCATTACAGATGTTTCTTCTTTAACTCAGTCTTTGACAAACACAAAAGCTCTGCAGTTTCTAAAAGAGCTTGATCTGAGAGAGAATAATATTGGAGACTCAAAGCAGAAGCTCATTGATGTGCTACGAGACTCAAACTGTGAACTGATGTGAGTAAACTTCACTTTGTGATATTAAAGAGATTCATTTACCTCTGATATGTGAACAAATATATACTTTCAGATATTAGTGAAAAGAGTTGATCAAATGATCATCAAGCTTTATTTCAAAGGGTTTGTGTCAGAATGAAATGTAAAGTTGATAAAAATGTTGAACACAAAGGAGGAAAGAGAAGAAAAGCAGACTGTCACAGCTTTCTACAGCAACAGCTGCTTTATTAATGAGATCAGTAATAGTGAATCATTAGAGTTTGAAATAGATTTGTTCAGATTGTAGGAAAACGCTGGTAAAATCAGAGCAGATTCAGCTTCAGCTCACAGTCGTCCAGCATCACATGATCAATGTCTCTGTCTCTTGTGTGTTTTTACTTTGACAAGCAACACGTCACATTACTTTACACTTACTTTCTGTAAGAGATAATGTACCTCCAGCCGCTTGTTATCACAGAATAAACCCGACAGGGTGATCAGGACTTGTGTCCTCCTGAAGAGACTTATTCTGTGATAACATCCGGCTGCATCTGCATTATCACACTTATTATATGCTTTCTTGACACACAAGTGAAGAATTAGACACAATTTAGATTCAGCTAAACACTTCTGCTCAGTTAGCAACAACTTGAACAACAAGACACACTTTGAACAATGTCTCCTCAAGTCTACTATTAACAGGAATCTCCTGTGGTTTGGTTTGAGGGTAAATCCAGTCAGTAACTGAGGCACAAGCTAATAGCAGTTGTGTTTGAATGAAACGAGTGAGAGCGCGGTGCTGTGATACGAGAGAAGTCAAGGAAACGGCCGACTCAAATACCGTATGACTGTGTGTTATTCTGCTGCTAATGACACACACCTAATGAATAACACACCTCCGAATGTCACGACTGACCAATCAGAATCCAGTATTCCAGCGAGCTGTGCAATCATTTCACTTATTTACTGAGACCAACACAAACATGTTTCAACTAGAGACAAACAGCTTTAACTAGTGACACATTTAACTGAAAGATTTGTGTTTTAAGACTAAATCACATTTGTGTTTGTTCCTTGTCATTTATTATATTTGTTGTACACTCGTTAGTGTGTGTTTCTCAAACAGACAAACATATGAATGGAATTAATACAAACATGTTTCAACTAGAGACAAACTGATTTGCAATTTGTTCTGAACACTGATTTCTCTCTCTCTTCTGTTCCACCTTACAGTGTTGATGAAGATCCATTGTTAAGATTTATTTCATAGATATTATAGATAGATTTCAATCACCAAAAGCTGATGAATGTTGTGTCTCATAAAGTGAAGTGATCTTGAGAGGAGCAGTAAACATCAGCTGAAGATCCACAGAAGAGCTTCACTACTGTGTCTATGAGGAGAAATAAATGTGTGATAAATGTGTAAATGTGATCCATACAGGTGAAGAGACTCAGACTTTACAATCAAATAATGCAGCATGTGTGTTAGAAACATGATATTGAATGATTAATGTTGCTTTAGTATTCAAGCAGATGATCATTGTGTTTAATGTAAAGCTGGAGAATATTATATCATCATGAACTCTGTCTCTGTTAAAATACTTTCTTGGTGTAAGACTGTAAGGTCTCCAAATATCTGTTTCTAGATCAATTTGTTTTAATTAATGAAACGAGCAGGAATCATTCAGTTTGATCTCTCTTTGTTAATATTTCTTCTGCTTCAGTGTTTTATGGTAAATATGTTTCTCATTTGTGGGGAAGATTGTTGTAAAGTTGTTAGTCATTACTGTATAACAATTCAAACTAGAGTCATTTAAAATATAATATCTTGTGAAAGACACATTAGTGTTTTCAGCTGGATATGGATTACAAATGCTCTTTGTGTAATTGTGAAAGAGTCTGTTTGTGCATTTATTTTCTGAAAATCCTTTTCATTTTTATTTGGGAATGAAATGTCATCATTTCTAAGTGTTTCATTAAACTGCAGTCTAATCATAAATATGTCATCAGTTTTACTTCATTCAGATGAACGACTTTTCCAAAAGAAGACATATATATATATATGATTTGTTGTTGTTGTTAGGAAAATATGATATCCATGAAACTAATTGGAGTAACTCATAACTGTGAAATGTCTATTAACTTTATCTTCAGTTGATAAATTGAATCAACAAATTATAGTGTCTGCTGACTGTATTTCCATTAGGAGATATATATATATATATATATATATATGACCCCACAGCTGACTGGGACTGAACACCTGTCTACATCAGTAACTCGTTCACCCGTATTAAGTGTTACGTATAAAATCATTTTCTTTTAAAACATATTCTAATATTCCTTATACTTTAAATTGAGAGTTGTTTAAATACAAGTCATAAATTCTCTATAAAATTCAGTAAAATATTTCTAATATTTAAAATCTATTTAAAAGGATTACAGTATGAAACATTAAAAGATATGTATCACACGTCTGATCTCTCCAAATGAAGCAGATAAAGATAAAGTCTATATTTGTTCAGAGAAAAATGTCATTCTTTGACATGTTGTTACTCGGTGTGTCTTTTGTCTTACACCTTTAACCCTGTAATTATTCAGGGAGGGTAAGGATAGTATTATAAAGTATACTATTTTATCATATTTTTGGGCAATGCAGGCAGCATCTGAAGAGTGCTTTACTCCTCAGACCTTTTCTTCTTCTTTTTGGGTAAATCCAGTTCCACATCAATGTCTGTGACCCATGACGGATGTCCTTCCTCTGTCTCTGTTCTGTCTGTGTCTAGTAGTCTTCCTCTTCTTCATCGTCATCTTCATCTGGTTCACCTGCGCTTGATGTATCAACATGTTCTCTTCATCATTGTCAAAATCAGATTCATAACTTAATCTCTCAACAAACAAGTGCTGCAATAAAACAAACAAATAATATAACAGTGAAAAAGATAAATAGCAATATCATTATCCATATCCAAGATCCATATCCATAGGGTCTCTTGACCCTGTACATTTATAATGTAATATGATCAGCTGTGATTCAGTGTTTTCAGTTCTGCTTCCACTGTTTGATGGATGATGTTCTTTGGTCTTTCTCTCTTGTGTTTTCCTCTGATGTGCAGAAGAAATTGAGTTCTGGTTGAAGTTATCTTGGATGATGTGCCCAGTCCATCTCCAGCAGCTTCTTATGATGATGCTCTCCATACTTTCTTAATTGCACCGCATGAGTAGTTGTTGGTCAGAGATGTTTTGGAGCAGAAGATCTGCAGGATTCTGGAGGTTCATCATGTGGAAAGTTGATCGTTAGGTAAAGAGCTTCTGTCGTTCTCTAACATTCAGATCTGTAGAGTAAAGTGGAAAGGACACAGCTCTGCTACAGAGTCATTCTAGTGCTGGACCTCCACATATTGTTCAGTGTTATAAAGCTGTTTCTGCTCTTGCTGATGCGTCTCTTGATGTCATTGTCTGTCCTCCATCATGTCTAATGATGAAGCCCAGGTCTACAAACTCCTCATTTCTACAGAGGTCTGCTCCTGTACTTTAATTGCTGAGGGGTTTGAGGTGTTCAGTGTTATCATCTCTGTTTTCTGCTTGTTGATCTTCAAGTCTAGTTGTCTGAGTCCAGATGTTTTCTCTGGTGAGGGTGTAAGAACAACAGCTAATCATCAGTGAAGTCAAGAACTTCTCTGGATAATGCTCGACTTAAACAGACAAAGACTTCATGAGTCAGCTGTCAGCTTTCCTCACAACAGAGAGCTCAGACTCAGATGTTAATAAAATAATCTTATAATATTCATACACCAGACAGGTGAGTATCTAGAGTACAGTCTGCACAGTGTGTAGTGTGTCATTCAGGATTTCATCTGGATATAAATTAAATTAAATTAAATTTAAGCAATGGCCATTTAGTTTTATTAATAAATCTAAATGAAACCATCAAATTGTCAACAAATGAACTTAATGAACTTTGATGCTTGAGCAGCAAATCAGCATATTAGTATGATTATTTTTTTCAGATAGCGAGACAACTATGACTGGGACTGTCATACACACACTGTAAAACCCGACAAGTTCACTTAACTCAAAAAAAGTGTTGAAATTGTTTAAGTGTCTGTTACCATACACTGTAAACCCTAATAAGTTCACAGAACTCTTAGGTTTAAAAATTACATTACATTAAAAATTACATTTCCAGTTGCCTTAAATTATCTCAGTTATCTTATAAACATTGATATTTTTCAACTTATAATTAGAGAGTACTTCACTCAAAATTTTCTCTATTTTTAAACTCATATAATGTGGGAAATACCCTCAAATATATTCTATTGTTGTCCATCCTAAACCTAACCACAGGCTCTACTCTTCACCACAACGGTAACACTACAAAAACAACATAATAGAAACCTTTGTAAGTTCTGACATAACACAACATTTAAGTACTAACTTAAGTCCCTCTATATTAATCTTGCGTAAAAACACACCAAATAATACTTAAGTTCTACATTTATTTCCCTTGTTTTCTGATGCAAAGCATGCTGGGAACTTGAGAACGCAATAATTTTAAGTTCACCTTACTACAACAATTTTGAGTTTACAGAACTTATTTAAATTAAGTCCAATGAACTTTCATTATTATTTGAGTGCAATTAACTTATTTCTTTTGATTAATTTCACTGTTCAGTTTTACAGTGCATAACATTATAATAAGGACACTATTATAATAAAATGCTGTGAATGTTTAGAGTTGAGTTGTCGTGTTTCTGCTCGTTGTTGTGTGAAGATCGCTTCCACAAAAGGATTCATTCAGAGACACACAGACACCTTCACTTCTGCGTTCAGGGGATTCTGTGCAGATAGATATAAGTCCAGTTCGAATTGAGGGGGGGCTCAAGGGACCCCCCATAAGACCCAAAAAAATTACTTTGGGGGGGGGGGGGGGGGGGTCACCTGGTTTTTCATTAAAACTAAAATAGAAACAATATTTGACATAGCCCTATCTTTTTTTATCAAAGTATTGCGCTGCCGCTCCCATAAAAAGCTCCTTCAAATTAGATGTGCGTCTGAAAATACGCTCAAGTGCGCCACACGCTGTTTTCTGAAGGAATTTACAGACTGCAGGAGCGACGTCGCTGTGTGATTGGCTGACAGAGTGATCCTTCCTCATTATTTTACCTCACGATGACGGTAAGATAATATTTCTTTGTTTTATGATTGTTTAGTACACCTAATTTACTGCTACTGAATAAGTGTTTATCCTAGAATCGGACAGTCACTTTTATTATAATCTTGGTCTGTCAATAGTTGTTGTTTTTTTTATCTAATGATGCTAGCTCACTATCGGATTGTTAGTTGTAATTAGCCATCTAATGTAATTCTGAGAAAAAAGCTAGCATTGCATCCATTCTAAATTAAACAAATAATTTTAAATCTATAGCCATAACTGCTCAAAAACAGTGTTAATTAAATTAAGGACATTATTACTGATGAAAATGTTAATCAGGTGAAGGCTTTTTTTGTATCAAAGATGACAAAGCAGGGTTGCTAATTCTCACAAATTGTGCGTGAGACACACATGCATTAATTATTACACCGAAGACAAACATGCAGATCAACCGTTTTTGTTATGGATTGTATCCTATTTTCTGTTATTATGTATAGCCTAATAAAATTAGTGTAGTATTTAAGGTTAAATGGAGAAAAGGGTTTTAAATTCAATGCAAAGAGGCAAATTAAAGTCATTTTGTGGCATTTGTTTACCCACTCTAATAAATATACATCTATGTACCGTATTTTTCGGACTATGAGTCCAAAAATACATCATGATGAGGAAAAAATCATATACGGTAAATCGCACTGGACTATAAATCACATTTATTTAGAACCAAGAACCAAGAGAAAACATTACCTTCTCCAGCCGCGAGAGGGCGCTCTATGTCTTCAGTGTAGACTACAGGAGCAATGAGCAGCGTAGAGAAGGTAATGCTTTCTCTTAGTTCATTTCTCTTGGTTCATGTCAAATTAATTTTGATAAATAAGTCGCACCTGACTATAAGTGGCAAGACCAGCCGAACTATGAAAAAAAGTATAGTCCGGAAAATACGGTAGTCTAGTTGCTCAAAAGAGTATTGCAGGTCATAACTGCTTACTTATTTTTAGGTTTTGCATTTGAATAAATATTTAGTTTCAAATTATAAATTTTAAAAAGATACTAGTATAAGCACACAAGTGAATATTAATGCAATACAAATACTGAATTTAACCCAAGAGAAGTACAGTAGGCCTATTCATGTGAATTGATAGTGAATCAAGAGATGATTAATGGTCATCAGCATCGTAATCGTATCAAATTCTTTCTATTTTTTCCCTCTTGTAGAAACACTATTGTGACAAAACATATATTTAATGTAGTCTCTCATTCACCACTATAGAAGTTTTCCGAACTATGACAACTTCCGCTTGAAAATATGAAAGGGTTGTGTAACTACATTCAAGATAAATTAGTTAAATGAAATAAAATGCCTACATGTGCACTGTTCAAAGTTTATCACCATAAATAATAACCTTAATAAGTAGCATGATTATCATATAGTGCTTTCTTAAATATATTCGCAGTAACGACAACAAATATAATATTACAACTTACATCTTACATTATTTTCAGATATGGACAAGGGAAAGAAGAGAAGAGCCATCACTGACTTTTTTGAAGGGTAAGCCTGTTTATTATTATTATTATTATTATTTTAATTTCAAGATTCTTCTGGATTTTTATTTTAATTTCTGCTCTTTAAAAGTGACTTGGTGTGTCCCAGGCTTAAGACACTTAATCAGAAAAAAATTATGTAAGGAAAACTCTTTGAAACATCAGATTGGTATGCAATATTTATTTCTTGTAGCATACAGCCTAAGAGGAGCCTCATCGGTAAAACACTCAAACAGCACAGCACTTACATTTATCACCCATGCTACAAGAAAAACTAACAGACCTGCCCCAATCCAGGACAAACCCCAATACAGACAGACCAGCCCCAATCAGAGCAGACCAGACAGACCAGCTCCAATCCAGGACAACATTAGTCAGCACATCCACAACAAACTGTTCACATCCAGCCCAGTCCATGAGCACAGCTTTGTCCCTGCTTACTAGTACAGACAGGGTAACACACTTCAGCAAGCAACAGCTTGAGGCATGGACACAGCAGTACTCCCCTTGGCTATACTTGAATGGAAATAACGTAGGATGCACATTCTGCAAATATGCCAAGCGCCTTTTGGAGTCCAAAAGGGAGGACAGGTGGCAGAGAAGTGGGCTTCTGGAGAGGTCACAGCAAAAGATGTCAGGGCCATGAGAAAGAAAATCTACAAACACAGAGACAGCTTAACTCACAAGGCATCAACAGATATTCAACAGCAGAAAGAGAAAGAGGTGTTGCCCACCTTGACAGAAACCTTGAATGCTAAAGTTGTGTTGGAGACAGTGCACTCATTTAGAAAAGCACATTTTGTTGCAAAGGAGAAGTTAGCCTTCTCAAAAATGAATGGATTGGTTGAGTTACAAGAAATGAATGGAGTAAAAACCGTCTCTTGTCACAAATCTGATCACTCTTGCATTAATATAATAACACACATTGCCAATAAAATGAGGAAGAAAATTGTCTCAACAATTAAAAGTGCTGGTTCTTGGATCTGTCTTACAGTAGATGAAAGCACTGCATTTGGGAGAAGCTACCTCATCCTATACCTCAGAGGAGATGTGACAGGAGAAGGTGAGACAGAAAACATTTTTTTGGATTTGATTGAGCTGGAGGAAGGAACAACTGCTGATGCCATTTACAAAGCTCTCAAAAAGAGTCTCCTGGAAGCTGACCTGGATGATGCATACCTCAAGTCTCATCTGATTTGCATTACAACCGATGGGGCATCTGTGATGACTGGAAGACAGAGTGGTCTTATCACAAGGCTGAAAAAAGACTATCCTTTGCTGGAGAGTATCCACTGTCTTGCTCACAGGCTTGAGTTATCAGTAAGTGATGCACTAAAGTCAGTCACAGGTTGCAATCACTTTGAGATATTTATTTCAAAGCTGTATACACTGCACCATCAATCCCCAAAGAATGCCAGACAACTTTCAGAAGCAGCTTCTCAAGTTAACATCTGCCTACATTATATATATATATATATATCCCAATAGTATTGAAGGCTTCTACAAACTATTTAGTCAGTAAACATACCACTGCATAGTTTTTTTCAATTATAAAACACTAGACAGAAACTTAGACATCATATAAGTGATTTATTTTATCACTAGAAAAATACAATAAAAATAATTTGAGTAAGAAAAATAAGAATAATAAGGAAAATAAAAAAAGACTTAACTTTGTTTGCCAATTACAGAACATCCTCAGATTGCTAGAAATGCATCATTTACAATGAATTACGATGCAAATAAGTGCTGATGTGCTGATGGCCACTTATACAGATGGTAATAACACAAATGTGCCGAAGTAAATAATCCACTCTCTCTATTCATATAGACACGTTCACTTTGATAGCCGTGATCATACAGTAATAGCGAGCTGATTTGGGCTGATTTGCACTCAAACAGATGGTAATCATGCAGATACATTCACATTCAACATAAAACACACTCTCACATATATAAAAACTGTTGAAAAATAAAACAAAGGAAAATGCGATCGCTGTAAGTTCCGCCTCCATCAGCTGACAGGTGCGTCAGAGCGCGTCACCAGCTCTCAGGAGAGAGCGCCGAATTCAAATAAACTCAGGGGGCGCGCAAGATGGCGACCGGTGAGGAGGTAGTTTTGAGATGCTGAGGAGAAAAGTTTGTTCCTTCACCTCATATCGTTCTTTTTGTTTAATAAATTGACAGCTAAATGTAAGACCTTAGTTTTTACCAGATAATTAACACTGAGAGTTGCTGTAAATTGCTTTTGAACGATTATCTAGAGACTGCAGCATTGAATGGCGGAAAAACGAGAGAGGGAGAGTAACGTTAAGGTAAAAAAAAAGCTTAACAAAGTCGCTGACAAAGATGAAGAGCAAAGATGATGAAATGCAAATTTGCAGCGCTGATCCTCAAACAGAGCATGCATATGTAGTGCAAGGCATCACAGTTTCTTTACCGGTTTCAACGCCCAGCACCCCTGAGCCGAAGAAAAGTAAAAATGAACCGTCTCTGTCTGAAATTCAAGAAAACATCATGCGATGCATAAATGAAAGAGTTAACGGATTAGAGGAGCTCTTAAGGGCAAATACGTTGAGCATTGAAGCTTTAAAGAAAACGACGGAATTCCTCTTCAATGAAGTAAAGGATGTCAAAGATGATGTGAAAACTTTGAAAAAGGACACGAAGGCGATGCATGAGGTCAGTGATGCGCATAGTAAGAAAATGACGGAGTTCGATTCCAGGCTTAACGAGGTAGAAAGGTACAAGAGAAGATGGAATCTGAGATTGTACGGTCTGACTGAGCAGACAGGTGAAGATGTAAAGGCACAAGTGGTGGATATCTGTTGTGCAGTTCTTCCAGAGCTAACCACCAAAATACAACAGGATGTAGATATAGTACACCGGCTTGGAAGAAAACTTGAAGGAAACGCCACGAGAGGGAGAACCGTTATCTTCCAATTTGTGTCCAGATCCTTGCGAGATATGCTTTGGAAAGCGGCGAAAACCAGCACCTACCTGAGATCCAAGGAGCTACGGTTCGGAGAAGATTTAACGACTATGGACAAAGCCTTACGCAGACAGCTGTGGCCAAAAGTGGAGGCTGCTCGGCAGGTAGGGAAGAAGGCTTACTTCGTCGGCGTACGAGCCTTCGTTGATGGAAAGGAAATACCTCCCTAGGATTTTGAACATGATTATATGTGCATAATTCCTGATAAAGAACTGCATATGGACAAAACTTCTGCACGTGTTAGTACACGGTTACAAGTGCAGTCACAATCTGGGCGGAATTTTGGGACTTTTACAACAGAATATTTCTTTCAGTTTACGGTTAGAATGGATCTTTGTTAACTGATCTACAATATATTGCACTTGCACAGCATAGTTTTCGAAAGGTTTTGATTTAGTTCAAGTATTATTAAGGTCAATTTGGGTTGTAAGTTCTATTTTTGAGGTGTAGGAACTTGTTTTGTTTCATATTTGCTTAATCTTTAATTGTTAATATAGCATACTGGTATCTTTGTCAGTTTTATCGTTAAATGTCAGGGGAATTCGAGATTTGCTGAAAAGGAAAGCAGTTTTTTTGTTTTGCAGGAAATTTAAATGTGATTTTTATTATATTCAAGAAACACACGCATCTTTGTCAGATTATAATTTTTGGAAGAGCCAATGGGGGGATGATTTATGGATGTCATATGGGAGTAATCGATCAGCTGGTGTTGCAATATTAAAAGGTACATTTAAGGGGAAAATAATTCAAAACAAAATGCATGATTCATGTCGATGGGTGATACTGGTTATAGAAAAGTGTTCTGTCCTCAGTTTGTGAATTGTTTTTTTTTGCTATAAGTTCAATTTCATGCTTGATAATTATTTTGTTTATTATAAGAAAAGAGACACAGGTATTTTGTAATGTAAGAAGAGTCTTTATTTTGAAAGAGCTTTTATTTTGACATGACCTTCCTGTTTACGTATGGGCGATCCCATGAGCCTCCGGTCCTTGAGCTTGCCAGAACCGTAATGTTACACAGATGGAGAGCGTCGGGATATTTCTGATGTTTCGCTCCCGAATCTTGTTTGTCCCACACTCGTAAGGCGGCAATGTCTGTAAGTGTCTAACTTGAGTGATGATGTATATTGTATGTTTTTGTGTAGAGGTAAACTTAATGAGCGCGATGTGGCGTCAACTCGAGAATGTATGTTAGTGGCCACGTTGCGTTGTTGACGTTCGTCTTTTGCTAATTAGCTAACTCATACTCTGTTAGCGTGCTGGTTATTGTACATTTTCTATTAAGCTAACGTGACTGTTTAAAGTTGGTAAATGGTGAAAGTTATATCTTGTACTTGCTAGGCAGGTTCCTAAGTATGTTTTGTATTCTGTTTATTACAGTTTTACTCGATTTTCACTTGCAACGTTGGAAAATAAAGGAGCAAGGCGCTCGCGTCCTGGCTCGTGGAAACGAGTTTGGCTTGCTGTTGAGTCTGTGTTCACGCACCTAGCTCACACACAGACAGGGACAGTACAGTAAAAAGACAACCAGCGTGGGTGCAAGGGATAACGCAAGAACTCCAACATGGCGTCTGAAACGAAATCTAGAGATGAAACAAAGCCTGAAGCAAGCCCGCTACCACGTCCATCGTCTTCAAAGTCTTCGGTTCACTCGAGAGCCAGCTCAAAACGCTCGTCCTCTTCAAGATCTTCTGTCATGGAGGCTGCCGCCAAAGCTAGAGCAGCAGCTGAAGCAGCGCTCACCAAGGTATCTTATGCTAAGCGACAGGTAGAAATGAAAAAGGAACAAGCTAAGCTAGATCTGCAAAAGGCCACATTAGAAGCAGATTTGGAGGCATTGGCGTATGAAAGGGATGCAGAGGCGGCGCGGGTTGAAGCTGAAGTCTTAGAAGCAGCTGTAGCTATGGGGAATGAAGATGTACAAAGTCTAAGAAGTGTGGTTCCGCCACAAGTGATTCGACAGCGCACCGAAGAGTATGTTAAAAGCCAGCCACGTATTAGCGTACAGTCTTCTTCCTCACCGCATCACTATGAAATGCAGCACACAGTGAACAGTCCTCCATGTCAGTCAGCACATGGAACTGTAGAGGTAAAGCCCCCACTCAGAGACTTCAGACCCTTTGCACATGAGCCCGCACATGCAGCTGAACAATCCCCAACCTCAAAACCGTCACACAGTCCATACGGACATGATCAGCCTCCTGTTTGCCCTGACTCTCCACCCATGAGAGATTTCGCCAAGTTCCTAGCACGCAGAGAATTAGTGACCACTGGCCTTACCGAGTTCGACGACTCACCAGAGAACTTCCGCGCATGGCAGTCGTCATTCTACAATGCAACACAGGGCTTGGGGCTCGCCTACAGTGAAGAGTTAGACCTCCTCGTGAAGTGGCTAGGTAAAGAGTCATCGGAGCACGTGAAAAGGATTCGCGCTGTTCATGTCACTAACCCCAAAGCTGCCCTCCATCTGTCCTGGCAGAGACTGCAGGAATGCTACGGCACACCAGAGATGGTGGAGAATGCGCTGTTCAAAAGACTGGATAGCTTTCCACGTCTGTCTGCTAAAGACAATGCAAAATTGAGAGAGCTCAGTGATCTTCTTATGGAGTTGCTGGCAGCTAAGGACGACGGTTATCTCCCCGGGCTGGCCTACTTCGATACTCCTCGTGGGATAAAGCCCATAGTCGAGAAGTTGCCTCCTGGCCTGCAGGAAAAATGGCTCACCACAGGCTCCCGCTTCAAAGAGCAACACAGAGTGACTTTTCCTCCTTTTTCGTTCTTCGTTGACTTCATCAACAGCCAGGCTAAAGCCCGCAATGACCCAAGTTTCACCCTGTCAAGCTACAGCCAGTCATACAGCAAAGGTGAGAAAACTCCATTCAAGCAAAGTGGATTCAAGACTGCTGTATCTGTTCACAAGACAGACGTGTCTGCTACAGTTGACGCAGACACCAAAAGCGCCACAGACGCTGAAAAGAAAAACATTGATCCAGCTCGATATTGCCCTGTGCATAAGAAAACACATCCGTTAGAAAAATGTAGGTCATTCAGAATGAAAACACTGCAAGCACGAAAAGACATTCTTAAAGAACACAAACGCTGTTATAAATGCTGTACCCCAAACCACCTTGCCAGGGACTGCCAGACGACACTGAAATGCGGTGAGTGTGAGAGCGAAAGACACTGCTCAGCAATGCATCCTGATACCTCTCAGCCACCACCTCCGTCGTCTGTCCAACCAGGCGCAGAGGCACAGCCAGCCAGTGTTCCCGTGGAAGTGAGATCGCAGTGCACCAAGGTCTGCGGCCTAAACAGTCTTCCACGCTCCTGCTCAAAGGTATGCCTGACGCACGTCTTCCCTCAAGGTCAACCAGAACGCGCCATCAAGATATACGTCATACTCGACGATCAAAGTAACCGCTCCTTGGCACGCTCTGAATTTTTCCAGCTGTTTGGGGTCAACAGCAGCCCGTCACCATATCTGATGAGAACATGCGCCGGCACGACTGAGATGACCGGAAGAAAAGCAGTTGGCTTTCAAATCAAAGCAGTGAATGGAGGTGTGTGCCTTGATCTACCGCCACTCATCGAGTGCAACGAGATATTGACCAACAAGTCTGAAGTCCCGACACCAGAGGTCGCCCTCGCACACCCTCACCTCAGACACATCGCTCTGCATATTCCCAAGCTGGATCCTGACGCCCAGATGATGATTCTGCTAGGGAGAGACATGATTCGTGCACACAAGGTGAGAGATCAAGTCAATGGGCCCCACAACGCACCCTTTGCCCAGCGTTTAGATTTAGGTTGGGTGATAATAGGTGAAGTGTGTATCGACAATGCTCACAAGCCAACCGTGAACACCTTCAGAACCCACATTCTCCAGAATGGACGTCCGTCACTCCTCACTCCTTGCCACAATAGCATCTGCGTGAAAGAAAGACTGAGCTACGGCGGGGAGCACAGGTATGGCCACTCTGCACATATGACAAAGCCTAAGTCAGCTGAAGAACAGCTCGGGCTCACAGTCTTCCAGAGAACAGACAATGACAATAAGAGTGCCATGTCCTTTGAGGATGAACTGTTTTTGAGCATTATGGAAAAGGAACTCCATCAGGATAAAGAGAATAACTGGGTAGCTCCGTTGCCATTTAAGTCCCCTCGTCCTCCGCTCCCCAACAACAGAGAGCAAGCTCTGTCACGCCTCAATTCTTTGAGACGCACGTTGAACAAGAATGCTGAGATGAAGCAGCAGTTTTCCTCCTTCATGGACAAGTTGTTCGAGAACAAGCATGCAGAGAGGGCATCGCCCGTCCAAGAGAAACAGGAATGCTGGTACCTGCCCATTTTCGGGGTGTACCATCCTCAAAAGCCAGGGCAGATACGAGTCGTGCTTGACTCAAGCGCCCAACAGCATGGTGTCTCCCTCAACTCAGTGCTGCTCACAGGCCCCGACCTAAACAATTCTCTCCTGGGTGTGCTGATACGGTTTAGAAAGGACCTCATCGCAGTCACTGCTGATATCCAACAGATGTTTTATGGATTCCTGGTGCGACACGACCACAGAGACTACCTGAGATTCCTGTGGCACGAAGACAATGACTTCTCGAAAGAGATTCAAGAATATCGCATGCGTGTGCATGTCTTTGGCAATAGCCCGTCCCCGGCGGTTGCCATCTACGGCCTGCGACGAGCTGCTCAGAGAGGTGAGTCAAGGTACGGCGCAGACACTAAGCAGTTTGTTGATAGACACTTTTACGTGGACGACGGGCTCGTATCCCTGCCCACAAAGTCAGCAGCCATCGACCTGATGAAGCGAACATGTGCATCACTCGCAGAGTCCAACTTGAAACTGCACAAAATTGCCTCAAACAGCGTCGCTGTGATGAAAGCCTTTGAGCCTGAAGAACTGGCCACAGGCATCAAAGACTTAGGTCTGGACGACGAGACCCTGCCTGTACAGAGGAGCTTAGGCCTATGCTGGGACATCAGCACAGACATGTTCACCTTCAAGGTCGCCGTAGCTGACAAACCTTACACCCGGCGCGGTGTGCTGTCAGTCATTAACAGCATCTTTGACCCCCTGGGTCTGGCAACGCCAGTGACCATCAGAGGCAGACTGTTGCTACGAGAGCTGTCCAGCGGAGTTCAGGATTGGGACACTCCTCTGCCTGATGAAAAGGTGAGCAGATGGGAAGAGTGGAAAGCCTCACTTGAGAAGCTGAGTAACCTCAATGTCCCTCGCTGCTATGTGAAGATGTCACTCTCAAAAGCCAAATACACAGAACTGTGCCTTTTCTCTGATGCCTCGAACTGGGCTATAGGGGCAGTAGCCTACTTGAGAGCTGTCACTGTAGAGGGCCATTGTGAGGTTGGATTTGTGCTAGGGAAGGCTAAGCTGTCACCACAACCAGAACCCACAATCCCACGCCTCGAGCTCTGTGGAGCTGTTCTGGCAACTGAGATGGCAGAGCTGATCTTAGACGAACTGGACTTCAAGCCAGACGCTGTTAAATTCTACTGCGACAGCAAGGTGGTCCTCGGATACATCTGTAATGACTCAAAGCGCTTCTATGTGTACGTGCACAACCGTGTGCATCGTATACGCCAGACAACATCCCCAGATCAGTGGCATTACGTCCCTTCGGAACAGAACCCAGCGGACTTAGCCACCAGATCTGTAGCAGCATCACAGCTCATGGACACAATGTGGTTTAAAGGGCCCGACTTCCTCTACAAGCCTCCAGAGATGGAGAAACGTGATCACTTTGGATTGATAGATCCTGAAGCAGATGTGGAAGTTAGACCACAGGTGACCGCTCTAACTACCCACCTCAAACCTAAGAGACTTACTTCTGAGAGATTCCAGCGCTTTTCCACATGGAAGTCTCTGCTGAGAGCTGTTTCCTACTTGAAACATCAGGTGCGTTCGCACAAGGCAGACACAACAGACACACCACAGCACACATGCAAAGGCTGGCATCAGTGCAGTGGGCCTCGCACTCCTGAGGAGCGTGCAGCAGCTAAGAGGCTCATACTAGAGACTGTTCAGAGAGATGCATATCCAGATGAATACGCTGCTCTTCAAGCAAACAGAGAAGTCTCTAACTCGAGTCAGCTCTTGACCCTTGACCCTTACATGAGCGACGGTCTGCTACGGGTTGGAGGGCGTCTTAGAAATGCTTCTCTTGACTCCGAGGTAAAACACCCAATTATCCTCCCTAAGTATAGCCATGTAACTAAGCTGCTTGTAGAACACCATCATGCTGAAGTGAAACACCAGGGGCGACAGTTCACAGAAGGGGCTATCAGAGCAGCTGGACTGTGGATTGTCGGTGGCAAGAGACTGGTGAGTTCTACCCTTCATCATTGTGTGACATGCCGTAAGCTCAGAGGGAAGCTGGAAGTGCAGAAAATGGCTGACCTCCCTCCAGAGTGGCTCGACACCTCCCCACCCTTCTCATACGTAGGGCTGGACGTATTTGGACCGTGGACAGTGATGACCCGACGCACTCGAGGAGGTGCAGCACAGAGCAAAAGGTGGGCCATTCTGTTCACGTGCATGAACACCAGGGGGGTACACATTGAAGTCATAGAGTCAATGGATGCCACAAGCTGTATTAATGCATTGCGAAGATTCTTTGCCATCAGAGGCCCGGCAAAGCAGCTCAGATCAGACAGGGGGACGAACTTCATAGCCGCCAGTGCAGAGCTGGGCATGGAGCGTCCTGAGGAAAAGCAGACCGAAATCCTGAGTTATCTCCACAGCAAAGACTGCACATGGGAGTTCAATCCGCCGCACGCCTCCCACATGGGGGGAGTATGGGAACGTATGATTGGGGTCACACGCAGAATACTAGACTCTATGCTTTTGCAAAACAAGCATACTCACCTGACGCACGAGGTCCTGTGTACCTTGATGGCAGAGATATCAGCAATTATCAACGCACGGCCGCTGATTCCCATCTCATCAGACCCCTCCTCGCCTATTCTGCTGTCCCCTGCTATGCTCTTGACCCAAAAGCCAGGCCTACATGCTCCACCTGGAGACTTCACCAGTAAAGATCTCCTGAGAGGTCAGTGGAAACAAGTGCAAGCACTGGCAAACGAGTTTTGGGGCCGTTGGAGAACTGAGTACTTAAGCACTCTCCACTCAAGACGCAAGTGGCACAGAAATCAGCGCAACCTACAAACTGGAGACATTGTGCTGTTGAAACAGACTCAAGCACCAAGGAACGAGTGGCCAATGGCTTTGGTCACATCGGCCTCTCCGAGCAGCGATGGACGAGTCCGCAAAGTTGAGGTGCAGACCGCATCTCAGGGCACTTCAAAGACTTATCTGCGGCCCATCTCGGACGTCATCCTTCTCCTTGAAAAAGACTGAACAGACGTGCACTGAAAAAGAGAAAAAAAAAAGGAAAGTATATGAAGACAAGTTGAGTAGTGGCATTATGCCAGACGGGGAGTGTTCTGTCCTCAGTTTGTGAATTGTTTTTTTTTGCTATAAGTTCAATTTCATGCTTGATAATTATTTTGTTTATTATAAGAAAAGAGACACAGGTATTTTGTAATGTAAGAAGAGTCTTTATTTTGAAAGAGCTTTTATTTTGACATGACCTTCCTGTTTACGTATGGGCGATCCCATGAGCCTCCGGTCCTTGAGCTTGCCAGAACCGTAATGTTACACAGATGGAGAGCGTCGGGATATTTCTGATGTTTCGCTCCCGAATCTTGTTTGTCCCACACTCGTAAGGCGGCAATGTCTGTAAGTGTCTAACTTGAGTGATGATGTATATTGTATGTTTTTGTGTAGAGGTAAACTTAATGAGCGCGATGTGGCGTCAACTCGAGAATGTATGTTAGTGGCCACGTTGCGTTGTTGACGTTCGTCTTTTGCTAATTAGCTAACTCATACTCTGTTAGCGTGCTGGTTATTGTACATTTTCTATTAAGCTAACGTGACTGTTTAAAGTTGGTAAATGGTGAAAGTTATATCTTGTACTTGCTAGGCAGGTTCCTAAGTATGTTTTGTATTCTGTTTATTACAGTTTTACTCGATTTTCACTTGCAACGTTGGAAAATAAAGGAGCAAGGCGCTCGCGTCCTGGCTCGTGGAAACGAGTTTGGCTTGCTGTTGAGTCTGTGTTCACGCACCTAGCTCACACACAGACAGGGACAGTACAAAAAGAATTATGAATTTTTTATTTTGGGGAATATTTACGCAAGTAATTTTACCACACAAAACAAAACTTTATTTTTGGATTTTGAAGACCAGATTGAAAAAACAGTGGAACAATATAGCAATGCGAAATTAGTACTTGGAGGGGATTTCAATACAATATGGGATTCTGAAAAGGATTGTTTTCCACCTCGTCTGAGTAACAGGTCTGTTCTTCCGGAATTGAATAGTATATGTTCTACTCTGGACTTGATTGATATATGGAGACATACGTATCCAGACAAAATTCAATTTACATGGTGTATAGGAAACCTTTCTCAACAGTCACGCATAGACTATTGGTTAATTTCAAGGAATCTATTGGATTATGTTAATGAGGTCTCTATAGAGCCTTCTGTTCTTACAGATCACAAAGCTATTTTTCTCTCATTAAATACAACTAAATCCAAAGATACTAAAAATTTTACATACTGGAAAATGAACCAGAATATATTGACAGATGTGCAGTTTAGAGATAAAGCAAAAGAGATTATCATAGATTTTTGGAAGGAGGCAAATGTAACGAATTTATTTGGGGTAAATTGGGAATTAATGAAGTATAAGATTAGAACTTTAGCCATAAGGAGAGGAAAAGAAATAGCCAAATATAGAAGAGAAAACGAAGAAAAAATTATACAGGAAATTATAAGACTTTCTGGAAAGTGTATAGATCAAGAAAATAAAAATAAATTACTACAACTACAATTAGATTTAGATAAAATATATGAATATAAAGCAAAGGGTGCCTTCATAAGATCAAGGAAGAAATGGTTAGAGGAAGGAGAAAAAAAACAAAATACTTTTTTAATATGGAAAAAAGGAAGGTAGAACTTGCATCTATGGTCAAATTGAATATGAATGGACAGTTAACAGAAAATTTTAAAGAAATATCAAGATATGTGGCTGAATTTTATGAGAAATTGTATTCTTATGATAACAAACTGAGTAATGCACAGTCATTCTTAGATTCTATTAAAGATGACATTCAAAAGATAAGTGAGTCTTCTATTGAAATGTGCGACCAAGAGATTTCTTTAAATGAAATATCTCACTGTATTAATAAACTCAAAGACAATAAGTCACCCGGAAATGATGGTTTAATTAGTGAATTTTATAAATATTTTCAAAATGAATTATCCCCGTTTTTGTTAGAGAAGCGATACAACAAGGTTATTTACCCAATTCACTGAGACAAGGTTTGATAACTTTATTACCAAAGCCCAATAAGGACATTATATTTGTAGAGAATTGGCGTCCCATTACGCTAATCAATAATGATGCAAAAAATTTTGCACAAATATTTGCAGAAAGATTGAAGAACTGTCTTGATCCCATAATTGATGAATGTCAATCAGGGTTTATGAAAGGTCGTCACATTTGTAATAATATTAGGCTCATTTTGGATTTAATCGACTACAATGAATTTATTACAGATAATAGTTTTGTTTTATTTGTTGATTTCTTTAAAGCGTTTGATACTATCGATCATAACTTTATGTTGGAGACCTTAAATTATTTTGGTTTTGGAGTATACTTTAAAAAAGCTATTAAAACACTGTACAATGACTGTAACAGCTCAGTTAAGTTATCATATGGAACGTCATCAAGGTTTAAAATTAATAGAGGTATACGACAAGGCTGTCCCATTTCACCGTTTCTTTTCTTACTGGTAACACAAACCATGGCCATACATATTAAAAGAGATACATTTTGTGGTATTAGATTTTTGGAGAAAGAGTTAAAATGCTCTCAATTAGCGGACGACACTGCTATTTTTTTAAAAAGTGAAACTGAAGTTAAAAAAGCTATTGAGTGCCTTAATGTTTTCTCTTCTGTATCTGGTTTATGTTTAAACATTAAAAAATGTGTGTTATTCCCCTTGAAAACATGTAATCATAATAACATTTTTGGTATTCCAGTAAAGGAGTTAGTAGATTATTTAGGTATTAAGATCTGTAAAGACCAAAAAGAGAGAAATAATTTAAATTTTACACCAATTATAAGGAAAATTAAACAAAAATTTAATTCATGGTTAATGAGAGATCTCTCATTAAAAGGAAGAATATTATTATCCAAAACTGAAGGATTGTCACGCTTGGTATATACAGCTCTTGCATTAGATGTTCCACAATCAATTATAAAAGAGGTGGATACTGTTTTGTTCAATTTCATTTGGAAGAACAGACCTCATTATTTAAAAAAAACTGTTTTGCAATCCAATTGAGGATGGTGGTCTAAATGTACTTGACTTTAATACTGCTAATTGCGTATTTAAAAATAAGTGGATAAAGAACTACTTTAACTCTAAAGGCAAAATTTGGAATATCATCCCTGAGTTCATTTTTGATAAGCTGGGGGACTTAGAATTTTTTTTGAGGTGTAATTTTGACATAAATAAGATTCCGATAAAGCTTTCTTCTTTTCATAAACAGGTTTTTCTATTATGGATGCTCATTTTTAAGCATAATTTTTCTCCACACAAATCTGTGATTTGGAACAACAAATATATTACATTTAAAAATAAATCTTTATTTTACAGAAATTGGTACAATAACGATATAATTTTGGTCAGACAGTTATTTAAAAATAATGGACATATTTTTAATTACTGTGAATTCCTTGACTATTATAAGATCCCTGTAGCGGCTAAGGAGTTTGCAGTGGTTTTTGATGCCATTCCTAGTGGCCTTATTCAACTTTTATCAGGCAATATATCTTCCGAAGCTATCCCCATATATACTACTAATCAGTTAAGTATTGATGGCATGAAAATTATAGATAAAAAGTTTAATATTTTTTTATATTAGACAATTATGTAGGATTACGTTATTGCCTAAATGCAAACCTTTTTGGAACTCAATGTATAATCAGATTGACTGGAAAGAGGTCTGGAACTTACCCAGTAAATACTGTCTGACCAATAAAGTTAAAGAAATTACATATAAGATTATTCACTTGATTTATCCAGTGAGACAAGTAGTCTCAAGATTTTTTAGAGACATGGAAACTACATGCAACTTTTGTAATACAGAAGAAGAATCAATAAAACACTTATTCTTTGAATATGTATTTACCCAACTGTTTTGGATTGATGTTGAATATCTGATATTTAAATTCACAAAATTAAAAATTCAACTATCTGGTAAAGATATATTTTTGTTGTACAAAAATAAGAGTGTGGAACAAAATTTTGTTGTTAACTTAATAATTATGTATGGAAAATACCATATACATAAGCAAAAATGGACAAATAATAAACCTAACATTATATTATTTAAAATTGAGCTTAAACATTATATTGAAGCCCTAAAAGATGTTAGAAATAAAAAAGCGAATCAGATGTATAACATTTTTGAATCCTTTTCTTTGTCATTTTTTATTTTTTCCCCTGTGTTATTTTTTATTTTATTTTAATTTTATTGTTTCATTGATGCTATTATGATTGTAATAGATAATAATACATTATGTTTCCTCTGTATATGTATGTTGTTATGCAATAAAAAAAAAATAAATAAAAAAAAATTCAAATAAACTTTAATCTTCCGCCTATTTTTCATTCATTCCGGTGGATCGCCTCATTCTGTTTGTGACACTGTACGCTGCAAAACCGTGCCGTGTATTTACTACCAGGACGCAGTTTCCGACCGTGAGTTATTCCATAACGGACGCAAACAGTTCTGTCGCTGAAGAACTGAAACGTAAACAAAGGAATTATGATCCATATTACAACGTTATTGCTTCGTTGGACTAAACGCGCTTCATGAGATGTCGTTCAGTGGACCCTTACCTTTCTAACTAAAGCGGGATTTACAGCTGTGGATGTGTTTATGACTCGTTATTATGATGGATCTGGTGTGTACAGCGTTTCTAATGTTCATGTTTGTGTGTGTACTGCTTACACAAATGTAGCAAATACAGTCTTTATAAGCTTTCCATTGAAAAACAGCGATCTGTCGTCGATGCTTGAGGCTTAGATCTTTATAATGATACATAGTTTGTCAAGATTAAATTTGTCCTGTTTCATTTAATCTATTGATAAACACTGACACGTGCAAATTGAAAGGCGTTGAGAACGAGGACGTCTTTGTGCTGGCTATAATCTGATGTTCAGGAAAACACATTTAACCTGAGTTTTGATTTTTTTTACATTTCTCCATACTCCTTTATTATTTGGAATAAATATCACACAAACAATAATTAAATACTTTATTAGACATTAGTTTCGGATGGTCAGCTGTTAAATAATGGTTTTTGAGTATTATTGAGCTTTGCTATCAGGTTGGCAACCGATCCTCCTTTGCTTCTCCTTTAAAGCTGTCATGTGATGCTGCTAAAAACAACATTGTTTTGTGTATTTGGTGTAATGAAATGTTTATTTTCCACATACTGTACATTATTGTTTCTCCTCTATGCCCTTCTTCTGAAACGTGTCGATTTTCACAAAGCTCATTGTCCTCAAAAGTGAGGTGTGCTGTGATTGGTCAGATATCCAGTGTGTTGTGATTGGCCGAATGCCTCAAGCATGTGACAGATATGTTACGTCTCTTAACATATTGTGATGCCCTGTGCGGCCGGAGCGACGAGACATATACATAAAACCCATTATAAACATGATATAAACATGATTTCTAGTCCTGTGTTCTTTTGGAAGGTGAAACAAAGTAGTTTCAGGTTCTCAATGAAACAGCGTCACACACCGCGGTCTTGAGTGAACAGAGGCCGGCGCTTGAGAACGATTCTATGAAGGACTTTACCTTGGTCTTGAGCAATCACATGTGATGACCCCGGGCTGGACTCCTCTTCATCCATGGTGAAAGTCTTAATGCGGGAAAACAAGCTCTGTGTTTCAATGTTCACACTATCCATCCTAAATATTTGTGAGATTAGAATAAGTGTGTCTCAAAGCAGAGTATGCTGAAAAGAGTATGTCAAAAGTCCTCGGATGATCGACTATTTCAGGTCGATTTTTGAAGTGTGGATCCCTGCACACTCTAAAATCAGGTCGATGAAGACTGAACACGGTAAGAAGAGTTAAAATATGCTTTATTTGTACAGTTGTATCCAGTACCATTACCGGAAATTGCTTTTTTATTTTTGTAATTTAAAATAATTGGACAAGTTATCTCTTCAGGGTCATTAGCGTTAACTCAGATTTGAGTGAAAAGTAATTTGGCAGATAACCTTTTGAGTAAAACACTGTTTGTACGTCATTTCTTTATCTTTCTGGGAGGTGGGGTGATTTAATAAGCTTTTTAAATAAGTTTTCAGTCCAATCTGACCTAAACACAAATTTTCACAACTACAGCTTTTACCATGTAATAAATGTGCCGTTTCAAAAGATTCATATCTATAATTTATGGGTAAAAGTTTAAAACCCACTTGTATCATTAAACTTTACTTCTAGTTTACTAGCTTGAGTCTATTTTTATGTACATTTGACACTTCTCCATCTCAAGTAATGTTGTTTCAGGTCATTATTTCATACCATATTAATTCATAATAAGTTGTGGAAAGGTACTAAAAACATATTTACAACAGTTCATGTGAGTTCAGTGGATCAATTTAATATTATAAAGCGACAAAACCACTTTTTGAGTCCCAAAAAAAACAAAATAACGACTTTCCTACAATCTAGTGATGGACTGATTTCAAAACACTGCTTTGAAGCTTTACGAATCGAATCAATGTCTCGAAGCACCAATATCTCGTGATTTCAGCAGTTTATCCGTTTGATAGGAGATCCGAGTCACTGATTCGATTTGTAAAGATACGAAGCAGTGTTTTGAAATCAGCCCATCACTGATTGTTGAAAAATTATGTTTTTTTTTGGTCCACAATAATTCTCTTTGCTTTTATAATATTAAGGTAGAACCACTGAACTCACATTAAATATGTTTTAGTACCTTTCTGGATCTTGAGAGAGGAAATGTCATTGCTTTGAACGCAGTCCTCACTGAGCCATCGGATTTAATCACAATATCTTAAACTGTGTTCTGAAGATGAATGAAGGCCTTATGGGTGTAGAACAATATGAGGGTGAGTAACTAATGACAGCATTTTCACTTTTGGGTGAACTAACCCTTTAATATATAAGAAATTGACAGGATTTTTGCTATATTTTAGATTTCTTCCCTTGCAGCTGTTGGGGGTCATGACACAAGACGTGTGACGTGGAAACATCCTTTCCCACATGTTCATGATGATGTTGGGAGGAGGATCAACTGGAAGGGTGTGAATGGAAGAAAAACATTCAACCAGATGGAGTCCAAGATGTTCCTCCTGTGTAAGTAAATGTAATAAACATTTCCAGTATCTGCACGACTCGTCATAGACATAAACAGAGAGAAGTAGCTCCGGCTATAATGTTCTTCCACAAGATGCATGCAGTGCTGTTTATTAACCGCTAGACTAGGGCTTATACTTATGTATAAACTGTTTTTATATACAGGAGACTGGCTGATATATGATGCTATGAATTTATATTAAGTTACATTTAGATATTAACCATATTTAGGCCATTAGACATGCAGTACTGTGTAATCATATGGATCCTAAATTAATTATCTGCTGTACAATTCACAATTGGCCGTCTTAGAGCTACAAAACATGTCCTGCATAGCATTTTATGAAGACAAACACAATTTAACCCTTTCCTAAAATTCCACGGGTCATTTAAAAGAAAGAGACAATATTGTTGTTCACAAAAAAAAAAAGAATGATTTCTTAACAGCATGACTTGGTTATTTCTGAACAGCATGACTCCTGTAGATGACTCTCCTATGGCTTGCCACTCTTCTTTAACTGTTTCGAACAGCAAGAGTTGCATAGTGGTAGAAACAATGGGTATTTATAAATGATGGCAGGATGTCATGTTTCAACATTTTGTCCTTTATAGGATCCTTACAGTAGCTTGCGTCAATGCCAGGTCCTCGCAGGAGTTTCTCCTCAGCCTCCGAGATGGACACACATTTCACAACAGCAAGAGCACAGATGATGGACCACCAGAGGAAGAATTGAGATTTATCACACCCCAAATAAGCCAAGCATCATTTTGCATGTTTAGTTTGTTTTTTACAACAAAATCAAAAGTGCCTTTTCTATATTAAGCACAAAACTATTATATTTCGAGCAATGGTCTAACATTATCGATAAACTATTTGACATTAAAACAATGTGAATATGACAGCATGCAAGATCTAGCTCTGGATAAAGACACCCATAATGAATCTGATCTGGTCACTGTGTGTGTGTGTGTGTGTGTGTGTGTGTGTGTGTGTGTGTGTGTGTGTGTGTGCTGTCCAGAACTGAATCAGGTGAGTGGAGATCACATTAATTTGCTCCTGATCTTCAATGAACAATGGCACTGGTACTTTCTTGATGGGACACTTGGAAAAAGTGTCAAGCCACTTTGATTATTTTTTGTCTCTTGATGATGGACTGTGCAGAGAAAATTGAAAATTACATTAAAAACTTTTCCATATATGTGTAAGTTGTTAATTTACTAGACAAGCTATTGGTTTAGAATGCAGTTAAAAGATGCATTCTTGATGCATGTATCTGAATGTGGTTATCGGTTCCTCCACCAGAGCTTGGTTGGACAACATTCGGTTCCTCTCGACAACAACGTGTTGTGTCAAGTCACGTGTTAATCCTGGAAAACTCCTGTAAAGAGCTCGTAATGTCCCTTCAGTCAGGCATCTTGTCTCCTCGGTCCAGTGGGCGAACCTTTTCCTGTGCCTTTTAAAAAAGAACAAATCTACTTTGTTGGCCCCAATAGTTATTTTTCTTGAACCTTAACTAGTAGATAATTAATAGTAGTTCTTCAGGAGGTATCACAGAATATATTAGTTACTGATTAGCAAACTGTTACTTAACATAATCATAAAATTATATTACATACTGATTAATTAACACATCTTCCTTAGTAGTTAACAGTAATGAGTTAAGTGTTAATGAATAATCACCTGTTAGTTCTTCAATAATTCCTTATTAGCAATGTAGTAAGTAAGAAACAGTATTCTAAAGTGTTACCCAAAGTTTTTAATGTGGGTTTTATCACACATGACGTATGTATGTATTATTTGACAAAATACTTGAGTGAGTGTGCGGTTCAACTCTTTTTACTTACAGACTTAGAGATTTGCATACATACATACATGCATACCTATTATAAATGTGTGTTTTGTGTGTTCACATCATAGACTGTAAAAAAAAAAAAAAACACTCACACATTTGTGATGATCCAGTCTAATGTTGCTCCAGAAACCATGTGGAGTATGTTTAAATGCAAGGAGAAAACAGGGTCTTACCAGAAGAGCTTCTCATCATTATCGACATATATTTGATCGATATCAATATAATATTGTTTATCTGCACAGCCCTATGCTGGCCTTTGGCTGATTTCAGGCTTGTCCTTGACAACTTTTCTGTGAAGAGCAAACATTCAAGTTACAGTCTTTATGAGGGCATCTGACTGAAGGGTTTCCATGTAATAGTGCAGTGTAGCTGTCAGTAAAGTGATGCTCCTCAGAACAGATCTCAGTTAACACACATGACATACAGCTGATCTGGAGCTCTGCTGTGAGGAGACAGAAGTCTACAGTTTAGTGCAGAAACTCATTTAAATACATCTACACGCCTGATGTGAACAACCACATGGTTTCATTCTTGTATTACTTCCATGTTTGAACACAGAGACAGGGTTTCACAGACAGGGCTTAGCTTAAACCAGGACTAGGACTTGGTTAAATCAGGATATTTAAATAACTAATATAAAAATGCCTTAAGAACTTTACTGGTGTGCATCTTGAGACACGACAATGGCGCTGATATATTTTAAGATGTGCCAGTACAAGATATTATCAGTTAAGACAGCTTGAACATGTATTTTAGTCTGAAACTTGTCTGTGAAACCGGGGATAATGTTTATATACCGTTAGATGTGCTCTCTTTTCAGTTATGAGGCCATACTTACACTTCCAAAGCATCTCTAACATTTCTTAATTCATTAACAGTCATGTCTATTAAACGTGATCGTTTAATTATTGTGAGGAGCCGTACTCATGATAAATCATATGAGTTCATCTAACCTGATATTTTACATTCCTCAAAACAAATATGTCTTAGTTGAGCTCTTAATGAAAAATATTTATCAATTTTTTGAACTAAAAAAAAAAATACTAGAAAAATAAAACAAATAATGTAAATTAAATTGAAAGACAAATGATTAATTTGATGAAGTACTGCTTGAAAAACTTTGTTCAGTGTATATCTGTCCTCTTATAGTTATCTTCATTTTCTCAATAACAATCCTGAACACTTTAATCCAAATTTGACTTTTGTTTGGTTTCAGCACATCTTCTCTAAGCACCATATCTTTTATAATATCATTAATACTCTGCTTCACAATGGTGAGGTGCTGCCTAAATTTCTGCCGTACTCATTGAATATCTGTCCATGTGAGAACAGATAAAGGTCGATCTCTCTCATCTCTCACACTTTTTACAGTCTAATGATTGAGATTCGAGTCTCAAACAAGATCTTTCTTCTGTGTTCCTGGTAGAGCTTAGATCGGGCCCAACAAATCAAGCCCGACCCTATACCCGAGCCCGAGCACGTTGTGTCCGAGCCCGGCCCGGCCCGACACGTTCACTGTAATTATGAGCCCGAGCACGATTTAAACCCGACCATTTGTAGCCTAATATGTGGGCCGTTATAACCAGGGGCGGCGCCAGATTTTTTTTTTTTTACCGCAGGTGCTGCTGTGCTAGATCATTTAGGCTACGGGGGAGCTGCACAGTTATATATGCGTGCCGCATTTAATGCACGAGACAAAGCCAACACATATGTTGTCACTCCCGACGCCTAGTTTAAAATGTTTCCATACCTCCGATTTTCCTCCAGACTTGCTAAAAGTTATTTCTCCTGTTTTAATTTTTTTCTTTGCTTCTCCAAGCTCCATATTGCACTTATTCTACTGAATAGTACAGCACGCACAGCAGGTGTGATGCATCACGCATGCGAGACTGCGAGTGGACGAGACGCTGCGCATGACACGTGACGTGCTTTATCAAGGGCCCGACCCGACCCGGCCCGAGGACGGTGGCGGGAAATAGCGGCCGGGTCGGGTCGGGCTCGGGCTCGGGTAGAGAATCTAAGCTCTAGTTCCTGGGGTTTCTCTTCATCAGATCCAGAAATGTCTCTGTCTATCAGATGAACATCACACACTCTTTTACATTCTTAACCATTTATTACTGTACCTTCAATGAAAAGCATGTAAAAAAATTGGTTTATCAAGTATTTTTAGTGTACAGTCTTTTTTCCCATCATATTACATCTCAGTATTTCAACAAACACTTTTAATTATTTAATAATTTATACTTCTCATTTTTCAATTTTCTATTGCTTTATTACAATTGACCTGTCATTGCTTAATACGATATTTATATACATTTCCTGTAATTAAAATCACACATCTTTCTTTTTTTTAATGTAACTCAATCTGTATATTTTCTGAAAGGTGCTGAGGTCAGATCTGCTGATGTTGGTCGTGTTATCATTGTATCGTTGCTTGTCATTGTTTGTTCTTCAGTCTCACTATGATCTTCATTTTACTAGTCTGACCTTCTTGCAAGAATAAAAAACTTTCTTTATTTATAATTAGTTAGCCTGTCTCTTATGCTGATGAGAGTTGATTTAATTTTGCCCCAACACGTGACATTCAGTACGGTGACCCATACTCAGAATTCGTGCTCTGCATTTAACCCATCCAAAGTGCACACACACACAGCAGTGAACACACACACACACACACACACAGCAGTGAACACACACACACACAGCAGTGAACACACACACTGTGAACACACACACACACACACACAGCAGTGAACACACACACTGTGAACACACACCCGGAGCAGTGTTCATCATTTATGCTGTGGTTCCCGGGGAGCAGTTGGGGGTTCAGTGCCTTGCTCAAGGGCACCTCACAACCCTAGGGTTAGGAGTCAAACTCTCTAACCACTAGACCATAACTTCCCCTTCTGCTACATTTAACAACTTTGAAGGGTTAGTTGTATAATGACAGACAGATCAATCATATCAAATAGACTATACAGGAATAGACTATGAATTCAGATTGAATGATTTATTCAGTTATTCTGTAGGTTTTGATGAATAATTAAGATATATGAAATGTATCATTTATTGAATTAGTTCAGAACTCAATTAATTACAATGAACTTTCAGTTTCTACATTCAAATAGAAAATGCCCAGTTCTAAGAAAACACATGCATATACTGTTTTTCATAAGCATATATGGTCATGCAGAAGCAATGTAAATTAATTTTTCCAACACACAGGTCACTTTCACTTTTACTTTCAGAAGGAGGTGAATGGAGCAGATTGAGAGGGAGAATGTGAAGAAACAGCAGGTGGCGCTAGTGCACTGTTTTAGTTTGGGATCTGCTGTTAGAAGGAAGAAGAAGGAGAAAGCAGGTGTGTTTGTGCTTCACATTCCTGTCCAGTTGGTGGCGCTGATGCACGAGATCTGTTGTTAACTGGACTTTGATTTTCTCCAAG
Organism: Carassius carassius; assembly: GCF_963082965.1. Lineage (NCBI taxonomy): Eukaryota > Metazoa > Chordata > Actinopteri > Cypriniformes > Cyprinidae > Carassius > Carassius carassius. The sequence continues at coordinate 780,013 of NC_081770.1, read as the reverse complement.
ATGAAGTCGTGTCAGGTGACAAACATCAATCGTGAAGATCGCACAGGTGTTTAACAGCGATCACAAACCGGAAGTGTTTGAAAGACTTCTGGATTCTGTTCCTGCAGCACAAGATCGTCTGAACTACTGCAAGTAAGTCTGAATACTTTCACCATTACACTTATTTAGGAGAATGATGAACGCGTTTCAGAGCTGGATGAAGCGGGATTTGTTCAGTTATAACTTATACCTGTCTGTCACCGAAGAAACAAACCACAGAGAAACAGAGAGATATTAATAAAACAAACCGTTTAAAGAAGATGAATGTTAAAACATTTTTACAAGTTTTTACAAATGTAGCATTCAGATTAATTCTAAACGTGTTATTTTATTTCTCCTTCTTCCATTTTAAGACGCAAAACTAATCTTCTTTTAAACTTCTTAATGATCTGATAGTAATGTGTAAGTAAATAAAGACGTGTATTGTGAGTGATCTGAAGAGATTATTACATGGCAGTATATTTGTAGCATATTTTATTTGTATATTGATTGCTTGATAACTCAGAGATTCAGCACTAGTTATTTTCTTCATCATTTGTTCCTCTGAACTCTCATGATCTTGATCTGATTGTCATGTCCAGGTCATGATGAGCATCTGATCGTCTTCAGAGACACAAAGATCTCAGTGTTGAGCTGTTCATCTGCAGTATGTCAGAGAAGAGAGGAAAGATGAGTCTCTCACAGAAACAGAGGTAACACTGAGTCTGCTTTCAGACAATCATTTTAAACACTGCTGCACTTTCAGAGGATTGCTGGAAAAAACACAACCTTAACAAACTTTGTGTTATATTTACAAATGATTTGCAGAACTTCAGAGCTTCGTAACTTCCTACTTAAACATAACATTTATATATATATATATATATATAATCATAATCATCATTTACAGTCCCTCAATCTCGCTCAAAAAAAAAAAAAAGCCAATAGATTTTAAATATCTCAGAATAGAAAATCCAAATCATCATTTGCAGTCAATTCACACTCTTCAGCACTGAGTCTGTACTTAAGTAAATTATTCCACATCAGTGATTTTAGTTTTTAGGTCATAAATTGATTGTCAGACATTAAAAAATGATTGCACACTTATTTAAAGGTTTATATGATACTTTTGATTGTTCTCATTTTCCTTTAGTGTGTCTGCTTGTGTAAGATCTTCAAAGTTACAAAGGTCACAGTCTCCTGTAAAGTGATTTATTCTGTCTAACAGAGAACACTGATCTAGAAATGATTAAAATGCCTTGACTGAATCCAGATATTAGCTTCACAAATGTGTGCATCACAATGTGAAATATTAGCGTAATGCTGTTCCAAGGTTAACACAAAGAGAAGACGAGTCTTCAGTGAGTTGTAGTGTTGTCGTCATGTTGTGGAGACGCTGTGTGTTTGGATGAGAAAGCAAACCCTCTTTGTTTGGATTCAGTGTTTAAGATTTATTAATAACTCTGTTCCTGAGCCGTACGACCCAAAGGTTAGCTTGTGTACAGCACGCTTTATGAAGCTGCAGTGCATTTTCTCCCAGCTTCCTGTGTACAACATCAGATATACACAGCTAAATACACTGTACATAAAATACAATAAACCACACCTAAATAACTGTATTTTATGTTGACACTTCAGGACATAAAGTTGTTACAGTGAAGAAGAAAACTTATAACTTTATGAGTATGTATCTGAAATGTAAGAGAGTTGCAAAATAAAAGCTTATCTCTGTTTAAACGTTCAGCTCAGACTTGGACTCGGGGTCAAAAGGATGCAGTACATTTTACAACAACATTGTAACAACCCAATAAACTAAGTGTGATTAACTTTTAAAATAGTATCAGAACTGTGTAGCAATGACATTTCTACTTTCTATTTTAGTCAAAAAAATAAAAAAATAAATCTCTTTAATTAGATCAGTCAAATATTTGAAATATTTGTAAAAATATATTTAGTCTCACATTTTAAGTACTTTACAGAAATTGTTAAACAAATGTGAGTCTGTAAACAAGAATGACTGCTATCTTTAAATCTCTGCAGATGTTTCTGTGAAGGACTAGAGAGAATGTGTGTCAGTATAAAACACAGATGAACCTCCTGTAGAAACGTTTCTCTTCTCTCTTTGTGTCATTAGTGTAAGATCAGGCTCACATGTGTCCAGCTCTGTGTCTGTGAAGAGTGACTGGTCAAAGGCTGATCCACTAAACTTCAGTGAAGAAACATCACGAACCAAACGGTATTTGATCTGTTTCTTATTTTTGTTTAAACATAGACTGTGTCAGAAAGTGTGTCAGTGAATAATTATCATAAAACTACTTGTAGTCCATAAATCTATCACTTATTTATTGTTTTTCTCTTTGCTAAAATGTTTACAAGATATTTTGGTCATATTTCTTTTCCTAAAAATGCAGTATTTTGATTTATTTTATTTACTCTCAGGCTTCAGTATGAAACATTAGATCCAGATTTACAGTCTCACAGGAACCACAAGAATTATACAGACAGTCTCCTGCAGATCTTCCAGGTAATAAAACCCATTTTCAGGAATATTTAATAATTATAATAAACAAATATGTTATTGAATAAGAGTGTGACAACTTTTATTTCTAATTTTTACTTTTAAGAACCTATAAAATAAGAATGAAAGCCTATTTTTATTAATATTTACAGCTAATTAATGTTTGTCTCAACTTGATTTTTGATGAATATTTTTAATTACTGAACAAATAATTTTGACCAAATATAGGATTTTTTTCTCTCATTCATTCTTGTCTGTTTTTGTAGGATCTTGAGAGCAAAATAATGACATTTCTAAAGAAAGAACTGGAAAAGTTTAAGAAAATATTACAAAAAGAGGACTTGCAGTACTTTGTGAAGGACTTTAATGAGAACAGATGCAGTATGAAAGAATCAGCTCTTGATCTCACGCTCTACTTCCTGAGAGAGATGAAGCAAGATGAAGCTGCTGATACTCTAGAAGGTAAAAAAACGGTGATAATCTGTTAGATTTTCATTTATAAATGTAGAGAGAAAATATGATTAAACATTATCTGTATTTTTGTTTCTGTTTAGATGAGCTGTTCTTCATTCACCAGCTAAAGTGTAGCCTAAAGAAGAAGTATCAATGTGTGTTTGAAGGAATTGCAAAGCAAGGAGACTCTACACTTCTGAAGAACATCTACACAGATCTCTATATCACTCAGGGTTGTAGTGAACAGGTCAATACTGAACATGAGATGAGACAGATTGAAGTTGCTTCCAGACGTCATGAATCACAGGAGATACAGGTTGAGTGCAAACATTTGTTTGAAGCACCTGAACAAGACAAGCAGATCAGAACTGTACTGACAAAAGGAGTTGCTGGCATCGGAAAATCAGACTCTGTGCAGAAGTTTGTTCTGGATTGGGCCGAAGGAAAAGAAAATCAAGATATCAGCTTCATATTTCCTCTTCCATTTAGAGAGATGAACTTAAAGGAGCAAGAAAAACTAAGTTTGATGGACCTTATAACTCAGTTTTTCCCAGAGACAGAAGGACTGAACCTTACGAGAAGAAATCAATTCAAAGTCTTGTTCATTCTTGATGGATTGGATGAATGTCGTCTTCCTGTAAACTTTAAGGATAATGAGACGTGGTCTGATGTTTCATCACCAGTCTCTCTGGATGTTCTCCTGACGAACCTCATCAAGGGAAATCTGCTTCCTTCTGCTCTCATCTGGATCACCAGCAGACCAGCAGCTGCCAGTAAGATTCCTCCTGACTGTATCGACCGGCTGACAGAGATACGAGGATTCAATGATGCACAAAAGGAGGAGTACTTCAGAAAAAGATTCACGGATGAGAATCAGGCCAAAGAAATCATTGATCATGTTAAACAATCAAAGAGTCTCTTTATCATGTGCCACATCCCAGTCTTCTGCTGGATTTCAGCCACTGTTCTCCAGAACATTTTAGAGGAGAAAAGAAATAATGTTGTGAAAAACAATCAGACTGATGATGCCTCCAAAACACTGCAGGAGTCAAATACTGAAGACACTCCTAAGACTCTGACACAAATGTACACACACTTCCTCAGATTTCAGATCCAGCAGAGCAGACGAAAGTATGATGGAGAACATACAGCAGATGTTTCCTGGGATAAAGATGCCATCTTTTCACTGGGGAAACTGGCATTTGATCAGCTGGGAAGAAACCATGTGATCTTCTATGACACAGATCTGGAAGCCTGTGGTATTGACGTCTATAAGGCATCAGTGTACTCAGGCATGTGTACCCAGATCTTTAAGGAGGAAACAGGGATCACTCTTGGTACCATGTACTGCTTCGTTCACTTGAGCATTCAAGAGTTTATTGCAGCCCTTTATGCACATCTGTTTCTAGACATGAACAAGAAATATGTGTTTGATCAAGACTCTGCAGAACAGGAAAACAAAAGTAAAACCATGATTGATTTGCTCAAGACTGCAGTGGACAAGGCACTAGAGAGTGATAATGGACACCTGGATCTTTTTCTTCGCTTCCTCCTTGGTTTGTCACTCCAGTCCAATCAGAGACTCTTACAGGGTCTGTTGACCCATGAAGAAAACAATGAGCAGAGCAAAAAGGAAATAGTTCAGTACATCAAACAGAAATTGGAGTCTAATCTGTCTCCAGAGAGATCCATCAATCTGTTCTACTGTCTGAATGAACTGAACGACCAAACTCTGGTGAAAGACATTCAGACCCACCTTAGCAAAAGAAGTCTCTCATCTGCTGATCTTTCACCTGCCCAGTGGTCTGCTTTGGTCTTTGTGTTGTTGACATCAGAGGAGGAGCTGGAGGAGTTTGAGCTTCAGAAATTCAAGAAATCAGACGAGTGTCTCATTAGATTATCAGCAGTCATCAAAACCTGCAAAAGAGCTCTGTAAGTTATTTAATATATTTTGTCATGTTTTGTGCTCATCTTAAAATTACATTAATCTACACTGATACATAGCATGATTGGACACCCCTGATTTAGTGAGTGAGTGACATGACATACAGCCAAGTATGGTGACCCATACTCAGAATTCACAGCACACAGCAGTGAACACACACACACACACACACACACATACACTTTTATTATTTAATAATATTACTATTATTATATATAGCTTTTTTGCTCACATTTTTGGTCTGTTTTCTCTTTGATAATTTGCGGATGTCGAAAATTTGTTGCATACCTACTAACATCCCCTCCTTGTTTACAAATCAGAAGTCCATGTATCTGCATTTAAATGCAGAAGGGGCTTTCCTGATGACTTTGATGACTCTGAGATGTTGTCATCTTTATATTACTAACTTGCTGCATGCTAAAGCCGACCCAGCTGACCTCACCAGAAAAAAACTCAACACCAGCGTCTAGTGGAAAGTCTAGAAATTGATTTTATTATTCTACCAAATAGTATCCTAAAAGATTGATACTTGGCATCCGTGATTCAATACAGTATTGCAGTGGAAAATATTGCTATACTATACTGTACCCCCCCCCCCCCCCAACCCTAGTTATAAGTATATATCGCTTAAGGTTAAATCAAAACACATATTCTTTAAAGATGCAGTAGGTAACTTGTGTAAAAAAAATATATATATTTTTTACTTATTTGTCATTATGTCCTGACTCCTGACAGTAGAATATGAGACAGATAATCTGTGAAAAAATCAAGCTCCTCTGGCTCCTCGCAGTGGTCCTATTGCCATTTGCAGAAATATGCCGCTCCCGGTAAGAAACAACCAATCAGAGCTGCGGTCCGTAACTTTTTTTGTGTTCAAAATTTACAAATATATATATACTAAGCGAGTACACACACATTTTCCAAACCGTGTTTTTAGCCTGTCCTGAATCACTAGGGTACACCTATAATAAGTGTTTATATTCGGACTATTTTAGATTGCTTCAGGAGTACCACAGCGGAGTAATCCAGTACCTTTGTGATTCTTCATAGACATAAACAGAGAGAAGTAGCTCCGGCTACGATGTTCTTCCGCAAGACACAAGCAGTTCTGTTTATTAACCGCTAGAGCGTCAAAAGTTACCGACTGCAGCTTTAACTTTGTTTTCTTAAAAAATTTAAGTCCTTTGGAATTAAAGTGTAATGCGGTTTTATTAGATTTACATTGGCTTCATGTAAATAATTATCTTTTTGGCAAAACAAGCTGGTCCGGGTTTCCCCGATAATGATTGATCTTAGAGCTTAAGAGTGTTTTGCGTTCGTTCTTTATTGTTTCACGTGCGTTTCCCAACAATGCACTTAACACAGTTGCACGTAGCTGTGATACTTAAGAGTCGCTGTCCATTTGTCAAGTGCTGAAATGTCATCTAATTGAATGTATATATTAATGGTGGCATTAAGCATGGAGTCAGAGACGCAGTATTAATTTATAGAGTGGTCAGACAGACAGAAATCAGAAACAGCATGAAGAGTGTCAAGGGATAGCCAGAAATCAGTAACAATACCAGGCAAAGGTCGGGGCAGGAGGCAGAGAATCAAAGTCTGTATACACAATCCAAAGTCAAACACAGAAGGAACAAACACTAGGAAAATGTGTGGAAATGCCAGACAGAACTAAACAAGACTTCGCAATGTGAGTGTGGATGAGTGCAACCTTTATAGTGTCACTGATAGGAAACCGGTGTGGTTCAATAATGAGTTCCTAGGCAGGGGTTTATGGGAAATGTAGTCTGTGTTGTGAATAAACAGATGTGCAGTGACCGGATTATGACAAAAGCGTCTGCTAAATGCATAAATTTATTTAAATGTATTTATTTATATACAGTAGAGAGAGAGAGGGAGAGAGAGAGACACGTTATTTCCGGGTCCAATACACAGCTGGTTTTCGTGCACTTCAGCAAGTCGTGGCCTAGTGGTTAGAGAGTTTGACTCCTAACCCTAGGGTTGTGGGTTCGAATCTCGGGCTGGCAATACCACGACTTAGGTGCTCTTGAGCAAGGCACTGAACCCCCAACTGGCTGCCCATAAATGATGCCCATTGATCCGGGTGTGTGTTCACGGTGTGTGTGTTTGTTCACTGCTGTGTGTGTGCACTTTGGATGGGTTAAATGCAGAGCACGAATTCTGAGTATGAGTCCCCATACTTGGCTGAATGTCACTTTCTCTTTTATTTATTTATTTTTTTTAAGTCATTGACATTTTTCCCCCAGTCTTTGAAGCATTTCCTACATCTTTTATTATTTTTTCCAGTCATTTACTTTAAATGTGTATTCCTATATTTTCTGCTCTTTTTAATTATATCATTTATAAATTAATAAAAAAAAGAAAACGAGTCATAAAGTGTACAATAAAGCACAATAAAATCCTTATATTATAATCACATTGCACTTGAATCAAGTTAAATGTGTAATCTGCCGATTGTCCTGCAGGTGACTGCATAAATCTGTCTTCTTACGATGCACTTAGGGCTTAACAATTACTCCAGAGCACCCATAGATCTACGATGATTTTCAAGTGCTACTTAAGTTATGATGCTTTTGGGAAACAGACCGTAATATAAAGATCAGTCATACGATACTTTTTACGAACTTCTTAGGCTTACAAAGCTTTTGGGAAACCTGGCCCTGTTAAGTTAGCTACAGAAGAAGCACATCATGTTATTATAAAACACATTGTTCCATAGTTATTTCTACTCCAATATGCAGTTCAACTTCTACAACTTCTGCTATAAAGGAGATGTACTCTTGCATAACCTCAATGCATAAATGATTAACCTCCAGATTCTCCACCTCAAGACACTCCTCCAGATAATAGAGCAGCACTTTTAAATGTATAACTCATTGCCATTAATGATATAAACCTATTATTCATTTACAAATTTTATTAAGTTTTATTCAAGCATGCTAGTTTGTTTTATGCAGGAAATTTGAATCAATACAATTCTAATGTATATGTTGTATACTTACTGTTCATGTAAACGTAATTGCTATACATTTATTTTTTAAGTATTTAACAAATGTATTATATGCATCTAACTCTGTGATTTGATTTATTTCTCTTGTAGGTTAAATGATTGTGGCTTAACAGACAAAAGCTGTCCAGCTCTGGCTTCAGTTCTTGGATCAGATACCAATCTGAAAGAGCTGAACATGAACAATAATAATCTTCAGGATTATGGAGTTAAGATGCTCTGCACTGGATTGAATAATATTAATTGCAAATTAGAGATACTGAGGTAAGTTTGGTGACAATCCGTAGTGTTTGATTAGAATTCAGATCCATCTGTTAACATGGACCTAGATCATTTGCCACAGAATTGGACAGAACTGCTTCAGCTCAGTGAAATCTGCAGCATGAACTCTACATTCCAGGGCCCTCATTTATGTGTAATGAGTGCATAAGAATGCAAAGTATGGGATCTTCCATCTTGTACTTAAACGTAGGAATGTGTGTAAATAAAAGCACAACTCTGAGCATGCTTGAGCAGAGAACCTAGTGCTATACTGCAAAAAGAAAGTGATGCTGAGTGTTTCCTGTGTCCTATAATTACAAATACTCAATTCATAAATTCATAGTTCAAGCTAGACATTTGCTTAATTGGTGAACAAAAGCAATACAAGACAAACTGAAAAAAGTCTTATTTTACTTAGTATTTAGTTTTGTTTTTAGTCAAAATATCTAAAAACTCTATCAAGATGCATTTACTAGAAAAGCAAAAACACATGAGATGTTTAGTTGTTTCCTGGGAGAAAAGGTCTAAATTGAAGTTCATTTTGATTAAAACAACGTAAAAACCCTCTTAAAACAATTATTTTGAACTTTAAGTCTAGATCCAGGCACGGTGAGTAGACAGAGATTACTAGATCTCAGTGTTCTGCACGAGTGAATCAGATCACTGCTGTACTGCAGCATAAACACTTTCAACTCAACACACTGATGTACATTTTTTTATTGTTATAAGGACATTTTTAAATTCTTGCTGCTATTTTTTTTTTATGTGTCTTGTATAAAAAAAAAGAATTATGTGACTTTTGTAATGTGGTTGCCCTCATCATCACCAGTATTTGTCATCTGTCAGTTAAAACATACTGGTAAATATTGAGATTAAAACTGAAGTGTTTTCTCTTTATGCAGTCTGAAGAACAACTGTATCACAGAAGGAGGTTGTCATGTTCTGGCTGCAGCTCTAAAATCAAACCCTTCAAATCTGACAGAGCTGGATCTGAGTGAGAATAAACTAGGAAACCCAGGAATGAAGATCTTCTGGACTCTGTTTGAAAATGTACAGTGTAGACTGGAAAAGCTGAAGTAAGTATTTTAAAAGTGTATCCCATTAATTATCTAGACTTCAGTTACCCACCACAGTTTCATAGATTTAGAAATATTTTATACTTGTCATCAGGGCCGGGTTTCCCAAAAGCTTTGTAAGCCTAAGAAGTTCGTAAAAGCAATCATACAACTAATCTTAATGTTACGGTCTGTTTCCCAAAAGCATCGTAACTTAAGTAGTACTTGAAAATCATCATAGATCTTCGGGTGCTCTGGAATAATCGTTAAGCACTAAGTGCATCGCAAGAAGACAGATTTATGCGGCCACCTGCAGGACAATCGGCAGATTACACCTTTAACTTGATTCGAGTGCAATGTGATCATAATATAAGGATTTTATTGTGCTTTTATTGTACACTTGATGACTCGTTTTCTTATTTTTTTTTATTAATTTATAAATGAAATAATTAAATTATTCAAGTTGTCTGTAAGGAACTCAGCATTAGGTTAACGTCAATAAATGATCATGTACTACAATTAAGAGCCATTCTATAACGTGACATTTCAGCACTTGACAAACGGACAGCGACTCCTAAGTAGCACTTAAAGAACAGCTACGTGCAACTGTGTTACGTGCATTGTTGGGAAACGCGAGTGAAACAATAACGAACAATCGCAAAATTACTCATAGAAAATGCTCTTAAGCTCTAAGATTAATCGTTTTCAGGAAACCCGGACCAGGACTGTACAATTAATCAAAATAAACTCCAAATTGTAATATGGGGTAATTCAGTTCTCAAATCACAAAAGGCTGCATTTTAAGTTAGAAGAGCAGATGTTCTAAATGGATGTTAAAATTAAAAAAGGCAGTTGAGCAAGTTATTTTGAGTTTATAACATGATTTTAAAAGGTTCACCTTGTTTTGTGTTCATGTAATTTCCAACATTGTTTGGCAGACGATGTTAACAGATTTAACCAGATTTATACAAGAAGGTGTTTATAAACCTGTTATGAGCTAAACATAGAAATGTAAAGGTCATTATCCAGTTTTCCACCAAAATAAAAGCCTGAGGGCCTAACATTTGAAAGTAAAGAAATTAATACATGATAATTACAATAATCTATCATTCAATCCTTCAAAATTGAAATCCTTCTTCAAGCTGCTTGTTCTTTGTAGTGTTGTAAGTATAGTTTAGGCTTAAGTATTGTACTGAAAAATACAAAGTATTTGTATAATTATCGAATTAAAAAATAATTCCACAGTGTGATTATCATGCAAATCTAATATTGGCAGATAAAAGTAGTAGCTAAAGCTGCTATTTGTGTAATTGTATGTATATCTTAATTAGTTGTGTTCTCTCTTCTACAGGTTAAACTGCATCAGTATTACAGATGAAGGTTGTGCTGCTCTGGCATCAGCGTTTAATTCAAACCTCAGAGAGCTGGATCTGAGCAGGAATCAAATAGGAGACTGTGGAGTTACACAAATCTCCAGTCTGCTGAGAAATTCACAGACACTACAGATACTCAGGTCTGAATTTGGTTAATCTAAACATGAATCAATGTAAAGCTCCAGCTGGTCTGTAAACTGGTGCTGTCACAAGGAATGGGTCAGTAATGTGAAATTGGTGTGTTGGTATAGATACATTTAAAAAATATTGACAAACATATTGATTTTTGAGGTGATGGGAAATGTTAATATCATAATAGTGTATTCAATGTTTTTAATGTGACTTACTTATTTAGTCTTTCTGAAGACTTTCAGACTGCAGTATCACTGAAGAAGGTTATAATACAGTTGCAATCAGAATTATTCAACCCCCTTGACCTGCAAAACATTTTGCTGCAGAGAACAAAATGTTATAAAAACAATTCAACAAAGGCAGTGTTTTATAATAGCAAAGGCATCAGTAAAGTATTAGAGAAAGTTTGTTAATACACTTTTGAATGATTTCGAGAATGTAACATTGATGAATCATGATGAAATTCAAATTGGATCTAAACATTTGTTCAAATTGTGTGCAGAATCTTTTATTCTTTAAAATCACCAAGAAACGCTGCCTGTAAGTGTTTAGAAGCTTCTGTCACCTCTCTACTACAGTCTTGACCCATTCCTCGCCTGAAAAAGCTTCCAGATCACTGATTATCTTTGGTTTCCACAATGCCACAGCTTTCCTTAAATTCAACCAGATATTTTCAATGAAAAATAAATCTGGAGACCGAACAGGCCACTCAAGTACATTCTATGACTGATCCCTGAACCAAGCAGAAGTAGATTTGGATGATGTACTTTATGAAGTCCATTGATCATCAACTTCAGTCTTTGCACCAAAGGCATCACAATTCTTGTCAAAATGGCCTGATACTTCAAAGAATCCATGATTTCCTTCATACAGTCATGATTTCCACTTCCTGCTACAGTAAAACACCCCCATAACAGGCCTGATCCACCTCCAAGTTTGACGATGGAGATGGTGTTCTTCTGCTTATGAGCTTTGTCTTTTTTTGCAGCAGAAATTCACAGTTTGGTCACATCACTCCATTCATATCTCAACATAAAGGCCGTACTTCTTACACACTGCATTGAAATGGTTTTCCTCCTTTCATTGGGTCATCTTGCAAGTCTTTGGCTGTACATTGTGCAGGTTTTTCTCAGTTGCTCTGATTAAACATTTTATGATATTGTGCTTTTTCTTCAACACCCTCAAATGTTTTCTGGTATAGCACACTTTAAGATAAGGAATGAGGCTGAGGGCTGTGTCTCTAGGAACTTGGAATGTCTTGGAAATCTTCATATAGTCTTAGACTTTCTAAAGTAATATTATTTATTCTCTATAGCTTCTCTATATCGTTGTGAGATCTCTGTTGACTTTGCCATTTTTGCTACAGTCTCTGAGGGGTTGCGTAATTTTGATTGCAACTGTAGGTTATAATTGTGGTAAATTAAAACTGCAAAATTTTAAAATTGCATTTGTTGTAGTTTGTGTTCACCAATATATAACTTTACCAGCTTTACTGTGAAAAGAGTACATTTAGGTCAAAATCCTGTAGTGCATCTTTTTTTATTGTCTTCATTCTAGAACATGTACTTGTGATATTGTGATATCTTTATCTTTAATAGACTTTCAGACTGCAGTATCAGTGAAGAAGGTTATAAAGCTCTGTCTTTAGCTCTGAGATCAAACCCTTCACACCTGATAGAGCTGGATCTCACAGGAAATGATCCTGGAGAATCAGGAGTGAAGCTGCTCCGTGATTTACTACAGGATCCAAACTGTCAACTCAAGACACTGAGGTGAGACGTAATGAAATAATTCTGAATAAATGATACGCATGTGAATTATATTATTTGACTAATTTAGTAAGGTATACAATTTGTTGCATCAAAAATGTTCAAAATTTTTAAGATTTAGGATTTATTTGAACATGTAAATAAAAAAAAATACAAATAAAAATGTATATAAATACAGGCATGTATACATATATAAAATTAAAATAATAGCCAAATTAAGTCATGTACTTCTCAGCACAATCTTTCCATATTATTGTAAATAATTCAAATTAGAAATTCTCATGTTCAAAAGGAGTAGGAAGAAGTTCATAACAAACTTTTCAGGTCCTACCCCATTTCTCTATTTTTATCCTTTAATTAAATACAAAACAATTTGATGCTTCACTTATATATACATCTTTACATACATCCTATATCTACCTACCTTCTGTTCACATAAACCTATACATAGATACAGATGCATACACACACATTCCCATTTTTTTCTTCTTTCTTTTCCATTTATCTATAAAAAATCAAATAATAACACCTCCATACTATACTTAACATGTAGACCAATGAACCTGTATACAATACTATCACCTCAAGTCCTTTTCGTATTCATTTAGTATATTCAGTTTAAATAGTCTTTTAAAATTACTTATTGTTGTACATGATTTCATCTCTTCACTGCAGCTGTTCCATACAATAACTCCTTTGGTTGTGATGCATTGATATTTAGAATTTGTTCTTATAGATTTCTTTTTAAATAAAAATGTTCCTCTTAAGTGATGATTACTCTCTCTCATTTGAAACAACCCTTGAACACTGTCCTATAGCTGCTGATTATTTATTTTAAACAGAACAGATTAAATTAGTATCATCAGCAAACAAAATGCTTTTCAGTGTTTTTGACACCTCCCATACATTATTAATATACAAGTTAAACAACAATGGTCCCAACACTGACCCCTGGGGGACCCCAAAAGTAATTTTCTTTGACTTTGAAATATGGTTTTGCAATTCAACATATTGTTGTCGATTATATAAGTAGCCTTTTTAACCAAGAAAGTGCAGTCCCCCTAATTCCATATTTTTGTAATTTCATAAGATCTACAGATTTTTGAGAATCATGATCTAATGAGCTTTTGCCCCCCCCCCCCCCCAAGTTTCTTTTAAATAATTTACTTTTGAATTCTTTGAAATATTTGTATATTTAAATGTTCAACTGTTTAAACTAGAGCTTTTCACTACAAACAATGTTTGATAATCTTTAAATGCTTTGTGATGTAATGCACATTGAATTGATTCCAGCTTCATCTTCTCTTCTGCAGGTTTTTGGGTCCTGCTGCAGATGAAGGCTGTCAGTATGTGACTGGAATTGTGGGTAAAAACCCATTACTCCTGAAAGAGCTGAATCTATCTAGACATGAGCTAGGAGACACAGGAGTGAATCAGATCTCTGCTCTACTGCAGGATAAACACTGTACACTCAACACACTGATGTGAGTATCTTACATCATTTCACATGTTACATGACTAGTAATGTTACAGTCGTCTATTTTAATTATCATTTGAGTCTGACCTCACGTTATAAAGAGCCAGAACATGTTTTAATATAACTCTGATTATATTTGTCTGAAAGAAGAAAGTCATATACATCCAGGATGTCTTGAGGGTGAGTAAATCTTGGAGTAATTTTCATTTTTGAGTGAACTATCCCTTTAAGTGCACAGAGGTTGGAGAAAATAATGTAAACACATTAGAAATAGCCAGTATTTTATTAATGTGTTTAACATTGTTTGTTTTCAATACAGCTTCCAACCTTCTTAGAATAGATTCATACAACTTTTGAATAGACTTCAGTTAAATTCTGTCTCTAACTTCTGCTGTGATTGCTGAATGTGTTCATGTTTACTGACTACAAACTGAGGATTGAGGACTAATTTTAAAAAAAAAAGTATATGTGTGTATGTGTTTGCATGTTTCTATATTTAAATGTAATTTCATAAAGGCAGGGTCAGTCTGGTTTCTGTCACTTCTGGGGCTTGATCATCCAGGCTTCCTCTGGGACAACGGCCAGGGTTTTTTGGCTGACTGGGTCTCTGAGTTTAGGTTAGAGGAGGTTATGAATGAAGGTGACTTGTAAAGTTGTGTAATCTAAACATTTGAAAGTTCTGCTAATACAGCAGGTCAAATATGACCCAATATCCAATCATTTCAGTTAATAATATGAAAAAAAGTGTCAATTATTTGATTTAAATGAACAAGTTTCGAAGACCTAATTGTGTTAAATTATCTAAAGGTGTTCAGACACTCTTCCTCTGTTTTTTGTTTTATCAAGACATTGTGACTTTATTCAATAGTTTTCTTCAATCTTCTCTCTTTCTCTCAATGTAGGTTAAGGTGCTGTGATTTGACAGATGAAGGTTGTTCTGCTGTGACTTCATGAACATAACGTGTCTGATTCATTGTGTTTTCTCTTTCTGTCTTCAGTCTGTGTAGATGCAGTATTACAGAGAAACAGTGTCTCATCCTGACTTCAGCTCTGAAATCAAACCCATCACACCTGAGAGAACAGAACCTGAGTGAGAATAAACTACTAGGAGACTCTGGAGTGAAACACCTCAGTGATCTACTGATGAACACACAATTCAAGCTGGAGAAACTAGAGTTAGTATCATTATACTCTACAGCAGTTACATTCAGATTGATTTATCAGGGTACATAATTTATTTCCAAAAATGAATTTATCCTTGTGATCTTTAATGAAAATAACTATCACTTTCTCTCATAAACACATCTCTTCTCTCGTCTGATGATGTGAAGGTGGTAAAACCTGTCAGTCACATGAGATCTCAACAATAGCAAACAATTATCAGCTTTTCATCAAAAATTAATTCCTGACCTACAGTAAAAAAAAGAAAAAAACTGTTTCATAAAAGAACAAAATATGATCATAAAATGTTCTTGTTGACTGTAAACTTCAATCTTAAAATGTCTTGAAGTAAATTTAGATTTATGAACATAATATTCTTGATTTGTTACATTTTAAACTCTATTTTTAATGTTTTAATGTTATTGTAAAGTGGTTCTATGGTTGATCCTGTATCCTTTTTTTTTTTTTTGGTCTGACTTGAAATGTAACTAATATCCTCAAATCCTGTTTTGTTTTAGATTAAGTTTATGGCTGAATGATTATTTATTTATTATATTGTTTTCAGGTTTTATTTATTGCAGTGTATGGTGTTAACACATGATGAATTACTCACACATGAACATAACATGTCTGATTCATTGTGTTTTCTCTTTCTATCTTCAGTCTGCGTGAATGCAGTATTACAGAGAAACAGTGTCTCATCCTGACTTCAGCTCTGAAATCAAACCCATCACACCTGAGAGAACTGGACCTGAGCTGGAATGAACTACTAGGAGACTCTGGAGTGAAACACCTCAGTGATCTACTGATGAACACACAATTCAAGCTGGAGAAACTAGAGTTAGTATCATTATACTCTACAGTAGTTAGAGTCAGATTAAAGATTACTGTTTACTTTCAGGAAAAGAGAAGGATGTGACGTGTGGCCAAATATAGTGTCCTATACTCTGAACATGTGCTCTGCATTTAACACACACACACACACACACAGTCATGTACAGTATTTACACACTCAGACATGAGTGACAATTGCAAAAAAAGTTTAAAATGTCTTTAGGTAAACTGTAATTCAGAAACAGAATTTTCTTGATTTCTCACATTTAAACTCAGTTTTCACGTTTAATATTATTTTTAAGTAGTTCTGTAGTTGATCCAATATCTTAATCTACTTTAATCTTTTTTCTTTTGTTTTTGTTTGTGGTCACATAATGAGGTTTTTGGCAATGTTTTAATTATTGCACTGTATGGTGTTAACACATGATGAATTACTCACACATGAACATAACGTGTCTGATTCATTGTGTATTCTCTTTCTGTCTTCAGTCTGTGTGGATGCAGTATTACAGAGAAACAGTGTCTCATCCTGACTTCAGCTCTGAAATCAAACCCATCACACCTGAGAGAATTGAACCTGAGCTGGAATGAACTACTAGGAGACTCTGGAGTGAAACACCTCAGTGATCTACTGATGAACACACAATTCAAGCTGGAGAAACTACAGTTAGTATCATTATACTCTACAGATGTTACAGTCAGACTGATTTATAAGGATACATAATTTATTTCCAAAAATTAACGTATCCTTGTAATCTTTAATGAAAATAACTATCACTTTCTCTCATAAAAACATCTCTTCTCTCGTCTGATGATGTGAAGGAGGGAAAACCTGTCAGTCTCATGAGATCACAGCAATAACAAACAATTATCAGCTTTTCATCAAAAATAAATTCCTGACCTGCATTAAAACAAAAACTGTTTCACAAAAGAACAAAATATGATCATAAAATGTTCTTGTTGACTGTAGACTTCCATCTTAAAATGTCTTGAAGTAAATTTAGATTTATGAACATAATATTCTTGATTTGTTACATTTAAACTCTATTTTTAATGTTTTAATGTTCTTGTAAAGTGGTTCTATGGTTGATCCTGTATCTTTTTCTTTTTTTTTTGGTCTGACTTGAAATGTAACTAATATCCTCAAATCCTGTTTTGTTTTAGATTAAGTTTATGGCTGAATGATTATTTATGTATTATATTGTTTTCAGGTTTTATTTATTGCAGTGTATGTTGTTTACTCATGATGAATTACTCACAGATGAACATAACGTGTCTGATTCATTGTGTTTTCTCTTTCTGTCTTCAGTCTGTGTGAATGCAGTATTACAGAGGAACAGTGTCTCATCCTGACTTCAGCTCTGAAATCAAACCCATCACACCTGAGAGAACTGAACCTGAGCTGGAATGAACTACTAGGAGACTCTGGAGTGAAACACCTCAGTGATCTACTGATGAACACACAATTCAAGCTGGAGAAACTAGAGTTAGTATCATTATACTCTACGGCAGTTACAGTCAGATTAAAGATTACTGTTTACTTTCAGGAAAAGAGAAGGATGTGACGTGTGGCCAAATATAGTGTCCTATACTCTGAACATGTGCTCTGCATTTAACACACACACACACACAGTCATGTACAGTATGTACACACTCAGACATGAGTGACAATTGCAAAAAAAGTTTAAAATGTCTTTAGGTAAATTGTAATTCAGAAACAGAATTTTCTTGATTTCTCACATTTAAACTCAGTTCCTCTTCAGGAACTCGAGCTGCGTCGAAACGCTTTGGGGAACGCGCCCAGCGTGAGCGACTCTGAATATGATATCAAATCTGTCTTATAGAAGAGCGTGACGTCACAGACGGGGTGACGTAAGCGACCAGGAAGCTATAAAGGCACGAGCCGCACAGCTGGCTCCAGCTTCGCGTATTTTCAGCAAGCGCTCTGTGTGTGCATGTCATTCTGTCTTGTCAGTCTTATTTATTGTTGTTTGTCACTATTAGCTCCTCGAAGAGTAAGCAATACTCAAAGAGCAAAGTTAAGACGAGACATCTGAAAGGCGAATCCAGATCGCGTTTCAGATTGTGTGTTCATCACGAGTGGGAATACACGGTCTGTGCGCGGTCTGCCTGGGATTGAGGCACGCTGTTTCGGCTCTTGAGGGAGCCGACTGCCCGCACTGGTACAAGCCAGTGTGGACGCTTCGATCCCGGAGGACTCTCTCGAGGGGGAGTCTTCGCCAGCGTTCCTCGCGGTGTCGGTCCCGCTTTCGCCGAGGCGGAGCGCCGCCTGCACTCGCTGGGTTCGCAGCTAAGATCCCTATCCCGTCCCTATCTCCTACCTCACCCGCCAGATCTGCCCGATCTCCGGGTGCGGAAGCCCGAGCGCTGCGGTCCTTCCCCCCGAGTGACGGCCGCCTTTTTTTCTCCGAGGAGATTGAAACGGAGGGCATCGATGAGCTCGCAGTTGCACAAACACAAGCTGCATAAACTTCAGTTGCACAGACAAACAGTTACACAAGCATCAGTTTCACAAACATATTATGCCTAACTGTATAACGAGCAGCATTAATGAGGAGTGTAGCTCACGCAGTCAGCTCTCGAGAGAAAAAATAAAATAAGGGGGCTGACTGTGCTTCTCGCATATCTAAGGACGGGGCGAAGACGGTTCTGCCTATCTCCACCCGTATTCCCTAGATATAGAGTTCATTCTTGAGGTTCGGAAGCACACGAAGCGGTTCCTTTCCCCTCTGTGAACTCGCAGCTGCAGCTACTTATCTCCGAGGAGATTAATATTGTTTGTGTGACTAAGTGGCTGGCGTGTTGCCGAGGCAACGCGTGTACCACATAATTTTCAGGTTTGATGTAAATCTTACCAAAACCAGACCGTCTTTACTCGTCTGTTTGGTTAACTGCATTAATTCTGAGGAATTAAATTCAGTATCTTATCTGAGTGTGAGAAGTTAGATATGAATTATACCGACAAGGCAGACCGTGTTTACTCGTCTGATTGTTTGTTTGCATTAAATTCTGAGGAATATAATGACACTTATCTCACTCTCAGAAATTATATATACTGGAGGGGCTGCTGGGCGGGAGCAGCCCTCTCAGTCTATAGTCAGAGCGTTGCCGCCCGCGCTCCCCCTGCGTCGGGACCGGAGGCTGGAGCAATGCTCTGAACCAGAGTTTTCCCAGCGGTCCCCAGCGAGCATCGTTCTCAGTATTTCCGCCCGTGCCCGTAGCGGAGCTGAGAAGCTCGCTGCCCCTGCGGGGGCCTCTTACACCAGAGGTCAGTCTCGAGAGACTGATTCCCTTAGTAGATTATTTAGCAGCGTGGAAACTACTGCCAAATGTATCTCATGGTTCCTGCACACAGTAGAAAAGCTACTGATTCAGTTCGGCTTTGCACCGCCGATATTCAACGGGGTTATACCATCGATAGTCGGCCCCGGGCAGGGTCTGGTTATGGAACAGGAAGTGAAAACCCTATTAGAGAAGGAGGCCATCGAGGTGGTCCCTCCTCAGGACAGGGAGTCCGGATTTTACAGCCGGTATTTCATAGTTCCAAAGAAGGATGGGGGGATGCGTCCGATTATAGACCTGAGGGTCTTAAATCGTTCAGTTATGAGACTGAAGTTCAGAATGCTTACAATCAAGCATGTTGTAGCTCAGATCAGGTCCGAGGACTGGTTTGTCACAATAGATCTCAAAGACGCATATTTTCACATCTCCATCCTTCCACAACACAGGAAGTTTCTGAGGTTCGCTTTCGGGGGCGAAGCCTACCAATATCGAAACCTTCCCTTAGGCCTTGCACTCTCACCCCGCACGTTCACAAAATGTGTAGATGCGGCTCTGGTCCCCCTGCGCATGCAGGTCATCCGCATTCTCAACTATATCGACGATTGGTTGTTTTTAGCTCAATCAGAGCAGGTTGCGACTCGGCATCGAGATGTCGTGCTCGCACATATGGGGGAGCTGGGTTTGAGACTGAACGCCAAGAAGAGTGTACTTTCTCCGGTTCAGAGAACCACCTATCTAGGCGTAGTATGGGATTCGACCGCGATGCAGGCACGATTGTCCCCTGCTCGTATCGAGTCGATCCTCAGCTCAGTCGAGAGAATCAGAGAAGGCCAGTCACTCACTGTCAAACAATTTCAGAGATTGTTGGGTCTGATGGCAGCTGCGTCCAACGTGGTACCTATTGGCCTGCTGTACATGAGACCCCTACAGTGGTGGCTCAAGACCAAGGGATTTTCCCCGAGGGGTAATCCACCTCGCACTATCACTCACGCGGCGCTGCCTCCGTGCCTTAGACATGTGGAAGAAACCTTGGTTCTTGAATCAGGGCCCGGTGCTGGGAGCTCCTTGTCACCGTGTGACACTAGCGACGGACGCATCCCTCACCGGCTGGGGTGCAGTCATGAGTGGCCACCCTGCCCGTGGTCTGTGGAGCGACCGCCATCTAACATGGCATATCAATTGTCTAGAAATGCTAGCAGTTTATTGTGCACTGAAGCACTTCCTCCCAGACATGAGGGGTCACCATGTGTTGGTGCGCACCGACAACACATCGGTGGTCTCTTACATCAACCACCAGGGAGGTCTGCGTTCGCGCCCTTTGTACAAGCTGGCGCACCAGATCCTGGTGTGGTCCCAGAGCAAACTCCTCTCATTAAGAGCAGTATATATTCCTGGGAAGCTAAATATGGGGGCAGACATACTGTCGAGGCAGGGGCCGAGGCCCGGGGAATGGATGCTTCACCCAGAGGTGGTGGAGCAGATATGGAGAGTATTTGGCAGGGCTCAAGTAGACCTTTTTTTTGCGACTCAAGAGACATCACAATGTCCCCTTTGGTTCTCTCTAGTTCATCCAGCTCCTCTGCGACTGGACGCTATGGTACAGACCTGGCCGAGGCTTCGTCTGTACGCCTTTCCCCTATTGCTCTGCTCCCGGGAGTTCTGGCGAGAGTACGCCGGGACGGGGTCCCTCTGTTATTAGTAGCCCCGCTCTGGCCGGGCCGAGTATGGTTCGTAGATCTGGTCTCGCTCCTCGACGGCTCTCCATGGGAGATACCGATCAGGACAGACCTACTCTCACAGGCGCAGAGTACGATAATTCACCCCCGCCCGGAGTTGTGGAAGCTGTGGGTGTGTCCCCTGAGGGGGCACAACTTTTAGCAGCTGGTCTCTCAACTGAGGTTGTTGAGACCCTCCTCCAATCCAGAGCTCCCTCTACGAGGAAACTGTATGCCCTGAGGTGGAAACTCTTCACCTCATGGTGCAGAGACCGCCAGCTAGACCCAGCAAACTGCCCAGTTGTTTCAGTTCTGGAGTTTCTACAGGCCAGGCTCTCTGCAGGGTTGACCCACTCCACGCTGAAGGTTTATGTGGCGGCTATTGCGGCCTGCCATGCCCTTCTCGATGGCCAGTCTTTGGGAAGACACCCCTTAGTTACATGTTTCTTCTACTGTGCGCTGAGGCTGAGACCTCCAGTACGGTTCCCCCCTGGGACTTGGTGTGGTGTTAGAGGCTCTTTGCAAATCTCCATTCAAATCGATTCAAGATATCTCAGACAGACATCTGACTCTTAAAACCGCCTTTCTGTTGGCCATTACCTCTCTGAGGAGAGTAGGAGATCTACAGGCCCTCTCAGTGGCCCCTACCTATCTTGATTTTGCACGTGGCATGACCAAAGTTTTCATATACCCTCGAGCGGGATATGTTACTAAGGTGCCCTCTATCACACCACAACCTGTAGTGCTGAAGGCCTTCTGTCCTCCTCCCTTTCGGGAGCCCGACCAAGAGAAGCTAAATTGTGTGTGTCCAGCTCGAGCGCTGGATGCATGCGCCCACAGAGCTGCCCTGTGGAGAAAAATGGACCAATTGCTTGCATGCTGCGGTCCCCCCCAAGAGGGGTTTTCCTGCTTCTAAGCAGACTATTAGTCATTGGATAGTTGAGACTATCAACGCCACTTTGAGTCCTCTGGTCGTCCCCCGCTGTCGGGAGCCAAGGCTCACGCTACATGGGGTATGGCGGCCTCGAAGGCCTTTCTAGCAGATGCGTCCATGCTGGACATCTGCAATGCTGCGGGGTGGTCCACGCCTTCTACTTTTGCAAGATTCTATGGCTTAGACATGCCAGTCACTCCAGGCACTTCAGTCCCCTCGTCCTAAGCTGTGCTCTTCGGATACACACTAGGCAGGGGTTTGGTAGTCTGGCGGCGTTGGTACTCGTTCCCCAAAGCGTTTCGACGCAGCTCGAGTTCCTGAAGAGGAACGTCTCTAGGTTACGTATGTAACCCTAGTTCCTCGAGGGAATGAGACGCTGCGTCTCGGAGCCATACCCCCGGCACCCCTGCCGGCGCTTGCTGGTACTCGAACACTGGAGCCAGCTGCGCGGCTCGTGCCTTTATAGCTTCCTGGTCGCTTACGTCACCCCGCCTGTGACGTCACTCTCTTCTATAAGACAGATTTGATATCATATTCAGAGTCGCTCACGCTGGGCGCGTTCCCCAAAGCGTTTCGATGCAGTGTCTCATTCCCTCGAGGAACTAGGGTTACATACGTAACCTAGAGACGTGTTCACGTTTAATATTATTTTTAAATAGTTCTGTAGATCCGATATCTTAATCTACTTTAATCTTTTTTCTTCTGTTTTTGTTTGTGGTCACATAATAAGGTTTTTGGCAATGTTTTATTAATTATTGCACTGTATGGTGTTAACACATGATGAATTACTCACACATGAACATAACGTGTCTGATTCATTGTGTTTTCTCTTTCTGTCTTCAGTCTGTGTGGATGCAGTATTACAGAGAAACAGTGTCTCATCCTGACTTCAGCTCTGAAATCAAACCCATCACACCTGAGAGAACTTAACCTGAGCTGGAATCAAATAAAAAACACAGGAGTGAATCACTTATGTGACGTACTGAAGGATTCACGCTGTAAACTGGAGAGATTGAGGTCAGTAACATTCACAGACAAGAATCAAAATGATGAAAATCACTGTGTTTAACTCTTATGTGCTGTGCAAGGTCTTTTCAGACCCCAAATGATGTTTGCTGAAATAAAAGAAATGTTTCCTTTATCTAAATGACATGAGACTTTGTACGGTTGTCAACACTTGGTAGATCTACAAACAGAAAATTAAACTGGATTGATATCTGGTTGTGTGTTAGTGTGAAAAAAGTCACTCTCTGGAGACCCACATTGAAATGAATGAGGAAATGATTAAATCGATACTTTTTCTTCTTAATTTATCAAATAAAATCAATAAATCCACCACAATTCAGACCACAATATACACAAAAATGAAGTGGCAACCCTTCTACATGTTCACAATACACACAGACACACATTCCAAAGACAAACACCCATAGACATTAATGGAGACTATAAAAATATTGAATTTTTTATTACATAATTTGTCAAAAATGTCTGAAGAGGTGACACCCAGTACTTTTCATTCATTTTTCTAAATATATAAAAAAAATAACATAAATACTTAACCTACACGAATGTGTAGTTAAAACATTAATAAACTGAGTAAAATTACATTTCAGACCTCAAACAGTTTCTTTTTTTTTTTTTTTTGTAACAAAATGTCCTTTGGTCCCTGTGTTCCCTGGACACCCCAAACAGCACGAGTGTCCTCCCCAAACGAACAGCACATAAGAGTTCAACGAAACACTTTATACTCAATATCTCATGATGAATGTGTTCACATTATATTTGTGAAAGATTCTTCATCTTAATGATTTGTTTGTAAGATGATCTCTCTTCCTCTGTTTGTCTCTTTCTAGACTTCATGACTGTGGCATTACAGATGTTTCTTCTTTAACTCAGTCTTTGACAAACACAAAAGCTCTGCAGTTTCTAAAAGAGCTTGATCTGAGAGGTAATGAGATTGGAGACTCAAAGCAGAAGCTCATTGATGTGCTAAGAGACTCAAACTGTAAACTGATGTGAGTAAACTTCACTTTGTGATATTAAAGAGATTCATTTACCTCTGATATGTGAACAAATATATACTTTCAGATATTAGTGAAAAGAGTTGATCAAATGATCCTCAAGCTTTATTTCAAAGGGTTTGTGTCAGAATGAAATGTAAAGTTGATAAAAATGTTGAACACAAAGGAGGAAAGAGAAGAAAAGCAGACTGTCACAGCTTTCTACAGCAACAGCTGCTTTATTAATGAGATCAGTAATAGTGAATCATTAGAGTTTGAAATAGATTTGTTCAGATTGTAGGAAAACGCTGGTAAAATCAGAGCAGATTCAGCTTCAGCTCACAGTCGTCCAGCATCACATGATCAATGTCTCTGTCTCTTGTGTGTTTTTACTTTGACAAGCAACACGTCACATTACTTTACACTTACTTTCTGTAAGAGATAATAGAGATAACCTCCAGCCGCTTGTTATCACAGAATAAACCCGACAGGGTGATCAGGATTTGTGTCCTCCTGAAGAGACTTATTCTGTGATAACATCCGGTTGCATCTGCATTATCACACTTATTATATGCTTTCTTGACACACAAGTGAAGAATTAGACACAATTTAGATTCAGCTAAACACTTCTGCTCAGTTAGCAACAACTTGAACAACAAGACACACTTTGAACAATGTCTCCTCAAGTCTACTATTAACAGGAATCTCCTGTGGTTTGGTTTGAGGGTAAATCCAGTCAGTAACTGAGGCACAAGCTAATAGCAGTTGTGTTTGAATGAAACGAGTGAGAGCGCGGTGCTGTGATACGAGAGAAGTCAAAGAAACGGCCGACTCAAATACCGTATGACTGTGTGTTATTCTGCTGCTAATGACACACACCTAATGAATAACACACCTCCGAATGTCACGACTGACCAATCAGAATCCAGTATTCCAGCGAGCTGTGCAATCATTTCACTTATTTCACTTATTGTGTTGAGACCAACACAAACATGTTTCAACTAGAGGACAAACAGCTTTAACTAAAATAAAAACAAAACAGGTGATTGAAATATTTTAACTAATTTGTACTTTATTCCACTGAACTCTGATAATCTTCTCTTGTTTCACCTTACAGTGTAGATACAGATCCATCACCAGAAGTCCCTGATAGAGTTAAATCACCAGAAGCTGATAAATGCTGTATCTCATAAAGTGAAGTGATCTTGAGAGGAGCAGTAAACATCAGCTGAAGATCCACAGAAGAGCTTCACTACTTTGTCTATGAGGAGAAATAAATGTGTGATATGTGTAAATGTGATCCATACAGGTGAAGAGACTCAGACTTTACAATCAAATAATGCAGCATGTGTGTTAGAAACATGATATTGAATGATTAATGTTGCTTTAGTATTCAAGCAGATGATCATTGTGTTTAATGTAAAGCTGGAACAGAGGAGGAAGAAGCTCAGATGAGTCTGTCTGGCTCTTCAGTTTAATAATATTTCTATTAAACTCATTCAGAATGATTCAGATGCTTAAATGTGATTGTCAAGTGCAGCACTTAAATGTGTCAAAAGATATAAAGCAAATCTACAATGAGTGAAACTTATCTCATGTTTTCTACACATTGTTATTCTATTTGACTTTATATTTAGTTGTGTGTGTGTTGTTAATGTACAGATATCCAGTATATAGTCTTTGTTCTGTGGATGGAGTCTCTCCTTCATCAAATCAACTAAACATTTTCACAAGTTAACAGCATTTGTGTCTTTCACTCTCCTCTAAATACTCAAACACATTCAGTCTTTTTAACACTTTTATATTTTCATGTAATAAAATGCTACATACAGTTAAAAGCAACTACTTTGTTTGAAAAGTTTACTTGTCTGTTTTAAGTATTATTGAAGCTACATAAGCAGTTTCTCTATCTTAAATATAGGCTAACTTGTAGACATGAAACATAAAGCATAAATAGCTAATGCATAATAACAGAAATGTTCCCATTATACGTACAGCAGGTAAAATAAGTCAGCATTTTTCTCAGTTAATATATTTCTGAAGGTGCTGTTTACATCATGTCGGTAACAATCCAAGAAATACATTCATACAAAGAAATCAAATCGGATGAGTTCAGAAATTAAGATATGTGTAATAAAGTAGAATCCCAATCACCAAATGTACAGCAGAAAGACAAAAACTTTCAGAAATGATTTAGGAAATATCGGAAATAATCCTGTAAATCAGATAAATCTGCTGCAGATTTGTGAGTGAAATCACTTCTTGTGAAAATACTACACTGATTTTAAATAGAATAAGATTTACTGCTGTATGATTAGCTCTAGTTATATTTTTAACAGTAATTCATAAATGAAAACACTTCAAAACCAACAGCTTTTATGAATTCAGTGTGTTTATATATATGCAATAGTAAATCTAAGCAACTTATGGGAGATATTGAAGAACATTTCAGTCATAGTACAGAGTCAGCTCTTTTGAGGACACAGCTCTGCTACAGAGTCATTTAGTGTTGTATCTCCACATATTGTTCAGTATTTTTTATTTTATTTATTAAACTTCAAAAAACACAGTCAAAGTACAGTTACAGCAACAATAATACACCTGAAAATATATAACACAAACATAATATAAAGAAAGAATAAGCATTCAAAATACACATATATCCAGGGGGTGGGCTAAACATTACATAAATATATTGAAGGTTTTACAAATGGAAACTGTCTTAATTGCTTTCTTATTACGTGAATAAAAAATCGTATTCACATAAATTTGAATTTCTTTTTCAAGAACCAAAAATAAAGGATTGGTTTTACTGTACTTACATTTGTGGATATGAAATTTCGCAAAACTAAAAATTAAACTTATAATGTATAATCTTTGGTTTTATTTGAAGGGATATTAGTAAAACCAAATAAAACGTTTTCTAAGCACAAAAGAAAAGTGGGGTCAATGTTATCAATTATAAATCTAGTGAGATCTTTCCAAAATATTTTAACATAATAGCAATGCCAAAAAAATGAAACAAAGTTTCAGTACTCCTATTACAAAAAGAACAATTCAAATCAATGTCATTTTTAAATTTAACAAGAAAATTATTTACTGGGTAATATCTATGTAAAATTTTAAAAGATACTTCCTTGACTTTATTTACCAATATGTATTAGTTTGGCAAGGTCCAAATGTCCTTCCATATTAAACCTTTAACTAACCTGTTCCAATAAAATATACAGTTAGGAGAAGAAACTATATCTTCTTGAAGCAAGGAACGAACAGTTTTGTTAACATTAATATTTCTAGGGCCAAAATAAAGTTTTCCAATATGAGTATCAAATAAATCAAAGGTAGAGGGAGTTGTAATACTGTTCTGGGTATTAGCTCTGAATAATGTCAAAACTCCTGTCGGAATTGCATCCATGACAATGGAAAAATCCTTTGGTGTTACAGGAATTCCATGGACAGCTAAAAACTCAGAATAAGTGAGTAACATGCCTTCTTGATTTAATAATTGACTGACTCGTATTATGCCTGCTGAAAAACCAACCAAAAAATAAAGATTTATTTTTAAATAAAATATTGTAATTGTTCCAAATCAGGTACCTATGGGGAGAAAAGTTATGCTTATATAATAGAGACCAAGCCAGCAACATTTGTTTATGAAAGCAGGATAAGCTTAAAGGAACTTGATCAATTTTGTAACTGCAAATCAAGAGAAATCTAAGACCTCCTAGTTTGGAAAAAACAAAATTAGGTATAAAATTCCACAGAGAATTTGGATTTAGAGTGAAATGTCTGATCCAGTTAATTTTAAAGCTATTATTTAGAGTCCAGAAATCAAGAAAGTTCAATCCTCCTGATTCATATGTATTCATTACTGTAGATTTTCTAATGTAATGCGTTTTATTTCTCCACAGAAAATTAAACAATGCAGTATCAACATCTTTACACATTTCCTTAGAGACACTAAGTGAAGTGGCTGCATAAACTAATCTTGACAGTCCCTCTGCTTTACACAATAAAACTCTACCTTTTAGGGATAAATCCCTCAAAAGCCAATGATTCAGTTTTGCCTTAGTCTTCTGAAGAATAGATTCAAAATTAATCTTACACCTAGATTTCTGATCCTTCGTGATAACAATCCCCAAGTATGTTACAGAATCCTTCACTGGAATATTAGCAATTTGTTGTAAGTCACAGTCTTTAATAGATAACAATTCACATTTATTAATGTTTAAACAAAGGCCAGAGGCTTTAGAAAAGGCCTCTATTACTTCAAGAGCAATTGGGACCTGATAATGATTTTTCAAGAATAGTGCAGTGTCATCTGCTAGTTGGGATATGATAATATTTCTACCAGCTACAGATATACCTTTTAAGTGGCTTGATCTAGCATAAATATTCATTAGCTGAACACAAAAAAGAAAAAGGTATGGGGAAATGGGACAGCCTTGTCTGACACCATGTTTTAAATCAAATCTAGAGGAAGAACCTCCTTTAAGTTTAATAGAACTGTTTGCATTCGTATACATTGTTTGTATAGCTTTACAGAAGAACTCTCCAAACCCAAATGTTTTTAATGACCTAAAAATAAAAGCATGCTCTAAAGTGTCGAAGGCTTTATAGAAGTCTAAGAAAAGAATAAATCCTTTATCCATACATAAATTAGAGTAGTCCAGCAAGTCTAAAATTAGCCTTATATTATTTGAGATATGCCTTTTCTTTAAGAAGCCAGATTGGGCCTCATCTATAAGGGGGTCTATAATTGACTTTATTCTATTTGCAAAGATCAGGGCAAAAATCTTATAATCATTGTTCAATAGTGAAATAGGTCTCCAATTGTCCAAAAGCAACAGATCTTTTTTTGATTTTGGAATCAATGTTATTAATCCTTGAGTTAATGTAGGTGGAAGAACTTGATTTTCTATACTTTCCATATAAACTTCTTTAAGAAAGGGAGCGATAAGATCAGAAAACGTTTGGTAGAACTCGGCTGTGAGGCCATCAACCCCAGGAGATTTATTAATCTTAATATGTGAAATAGCACATAAGACCTCTTCAATAGTAATTGAGCTTTCACAAAGTTCTTTTTGCAGAGGGTCGATGGTCTCACAACCGAGTCCAGATATAGAGTTAAAAAATTCAGAAGCAGATTGCTCAGAAAATTTGGATGAATATAATATACTATAAAATTCTGTACAAAATTGTGATATTTTAGCATGATCATCGGTTACAACCCCATCTATTTTAAGTTGTTCAACTGAGTTATTTTTAAAGTGACATTTCTCTAAACCAAAAAAATATGCAGTTTTGTTCTCCCTTTTCCATCCACTGCTTCCGTGACCTAATGAAAGCTCTGTCTGCCTTATTTTTGTATAATTTGTCCAATTCCAATTGTAGGGTTGCCAACTCCGCTTGTTCATCTTCATTTGGACATGATAATGAGGAGAGATCAGCTAATTTTGATATAATATTAGCCTCATGAATACGTCTCTCTTTTGCCTTTAAGCTTCCCTGTTTTCTTAGGTACTTGGCAGTCTCAAATTTGAGAAGCTCCCAATTACTGCAGAATTTCTTTTCTGAAAGTGCTTTGTACCAGTGATTTAAAATTATATTTTTAACATCTATCTTAATATTATCAAAATGCAGCAATGGATTATTAAGTTTCCAGAATAAACTTCTACCCACAGAATATGAAGAGTTTTTGAGGTTAATAGAAATAATGACAGCTTTATGGTCACTAAATGGTGAAGGAATCACATTAACATAAATATCTGAAGAACCTAGATTTGCAGATACCAGCCAGTAATCTATATGAGATTGTCTGTTGCAAGCTTTGTTACTCCAAGTGTACAGTGATAAATCAGGAAACTTCAACCTCCAAATATCAACCAAATTAAATTTCTCCATAAAACGTTTAAGATTTTCATTCTGAGTATAAGATGTTCTTGTAGGAAAACAATCAAGTAATCCATCCAAAACAATATTAAAATCACCCCCTACTACCAAAGTTAAATTTGGGAATTGTGACAGCCCTTTGAGAATATATTCTTCTAAGGTTTCAAGCAAACTGTCATTTTCATTTTTGGAATTATAACCATAAAGATTTGCAATTAACAATATAGTACCGTGATCTTTTATGATTTGACACACAAAATGATCTGACCCATCACGATCTGTATGCAAAACTTCCCCGGTGAATCTGTTCTTTAGTGTAACAACGCCAGCAGAGCGCTCGTCTCCATGAGCACACCAGATGTCGTTTCCCCACTGTGTTCTCCAAAAACGTACATCATCAGTAATCGAATGAGATTCTTGAAAAAAACTAAAATCAGTCTTGTGTTGCTTAACAAATAAAAACAAAGCTTTCCGTTTAATACGATCTCTTAACCCCCTGGCATTTAGTGTAACTATAGACAATGACAGAATGAGAATAAAGGTAAACACAATCTACAAAAAAGAAACGCGTTTGCAAAACGAACGGAAGGAAAACCCGCGTTTAGAGTGTTATAAAGGCGATTCAGGATTCAATAAGTACAACAAATGTTTTTACCAAATCTTCATTTGAAAACAAAAGTCTAAATCCTTTGTTGGCTTCAAGCGCAACAACCCAAAATTAGCAATAGGGTTAGCCAGAGTCCTCGTCCAAATTTTGGCAAAACATTACGACAAAATAGTGTTGAAGACAAGGAGACTTCCAGTTAACGTTAGTCCAAAATCAAGAAAAAATTTACGGATCCCAGGACGGCTCATATCAACAAAATAAGGTTATCCTAAAGTTTGCAAAAATAAAAATTCCCAACCTTAGCCATCATGTTAGATTTAATTTCAGTCCCTGCAACAAAAGCTCTTCCGCCAACAAAATAAGCAGTTTTCCCTTGGAGACGGGCTTCGTGTACTGCTGGCCACAGCTTGAGACGACGTGCTCTATCCACCTTCGAAAGATCTTCAGCAAATCGCAGACTCTGACTTTTCAGGTACTCTGATTTTTTCGCCGCTTTCCACAGAGAATCACGAATCCACCTTGATGTAAACTGGATGATTATTCCTCTGGGTTTGTCAACGTTGGACAGCTCATTTCTCTTCTTCTGACCCAAACGATGCACTGTGCACTCACAGAAATATTTCACCCAAAATTTAAGATTTATGAAATTTTATTACATAACAAATTCCCATTTATATTTTTTTCATAATTTTAACACAAATCTACCAAATAAACTTTATACGATTTATTTTCATTAGGATAATAAAACCTATTTATTTTAAATGCATAATCCTCAGGTTTATGTAATTAGTTTATGTAAAGTGTAATTATTCTTAATTAATAATAAAAAGTTTATTTATTTAAAATACATAAAGTTTATTGTATAAATTGCATAATAATTAAGAGAACTAAATCAGGATAATTAAAAAAGTTAAATAACATTTATTTGAATCATGTTTAATGTATGCTTATATACTAAACCAAATTACATTTATACAGTTATTCATTTAGCTGACGCTTTTATCCAAAGCGACTTACAATTACCACATATGTCAGAGGTCACACGCCTCTGGAGCAACTAGGGGTTAAGTGTCTTGCTCAGGGACACATTGGTGTCTCACAGTGGATTTGAACCCGGGTCTCTCACTCCAAAGACACGTGTCTTATCCACTGCGCTAACACCACCCCATCTCCAAATTAAACAGTGCATCACATTTATGCAATTGTTTCCCCATCTTATAAAAAAAATTGAATTAGACAAACACAAAACAACTCTATTAGGTTATTTGTGAACTTACCCACTGTGCAAAGTTACGTCCAGTGGACATCTTTTTATGTCTTTGCAGATGTTGAAAAGACGTCCACTGAGGAGCCAGAATGAAAGTTTTTATGACGTCTTTTTTGACGTCTTCTGTACGTCTGATTTAGACGTTCACAGAACCTCCTTACAAGGTTCAAAACTAGTTCAAAAGTGGTCAGCGGAAATATTTCAACATCATTTAAGGTTCATTTAGACATCATTTATACTGATTCTGGACCAAATCAACACTCTCAGGATATATTAGATTTAGACTCGTTTTATTTCAATGTAATTTCCAGACACTGTGTTTGTCCTAAAATCACAAGGCACTACATCGTTTTAATTATTTTGGTGTTGTCAGAACACATAACACTTTAAAATTAAACTTACCAAAATAATTGAGTAAAAATTCAATAAAAGCTAATGTCATGTATGTATTTGTGGTGGTATGGAATACTATTTTATAAAGGTTTCGAGGAAATAAAAAAAGTGAAATTACTTAAATAGTTAATTTATAAATATTGTTATTTTTAAAGTTTAATGTTAACTTATTTCTACTCAGTTTTATTTATTAATGTACCAGATGCAGTTACTCAGATTTACTACATTGTTTAGAGTGTATCCTCCATCTGTTTGCATCTGTAGATTTCTTCTAAATTCACCAATTTAGATTTCTACATTTCAGGGGGAAAGACTCTTGATGTAAGTCAATAACTGGGGACGTTCTGTATGCAAATTAGGCGTCAATTAGTTAAAATGCGCACATGTGCATCTAATTGACAGGGAAATGCAGGTAAATAGGATAAACAAAATAACTAAAGCATATCACCTGGTGGTGATATATGCTTACTTTATTAACTTATTTTATTACATGGCTTGGTTGAATTCCAATGTAGAATGCGGTCTGTTATAACCAACAGACCGCTGTGCGGAGTATAACAGAGCGTTGCCATGAAAAACAGAGCGTTGCTATGGACTCACAGGATTCTAACCATAGAGACGGAGCGGACTACAGGTATTTTTTTTATTTATTTTATTTTTATGTTTCTCAGTTAATATATTTCTAAAGGTGCTGTACTTTCTTAATTGCGCCGCATGAGTAGTTGTTGGTCAGAGATGTTTTGGAGCAGAAGATCTGCAGGATTCTGGAGGTTCATCATGTGGAAAGTTGATCGTTAGGTAAAGAGCTTCTGTCGTTCTCTAACATTCAGATCTGTAGAGTAAGGTGGAAAGGACACAGCTCTGATACAGAGTCATTCTAGTGCTGGACCTCCACATATTGTTCAGTGTTATAAAGCTGTTTCTGCTCTTGCTGATGCGTCTCTTGATGTCATTGTCTGTCCTCCATCATGTCTAATGATGAAGCCCAGCTCTACAAACTCCTCATTTCTACAGAGGTCTGCTCCTGTACTTTAATTGCTGAGGGGTTTGAGGTGTTCAGTGTTATCATCTCTGTTTTCTGCTTGTTGATCTTCGAGTCTAGTTGTCTGAGTCCAGATGTTTTCTCTGGTGAGGGTGTAAGAACAACAGCTAATCATCAGTGAAGTCAAGATCTTCTCTGGATAATGCTCGACTTAAACAGACAAACACTTCATGAGTCAGCTGTCAGCTTTCCTCACAACAGAGAGCTCAGACTCAGATGATAATAAAATAACTTTATAATATTCATACACCAGACAGTTGAGTATCTAGAGTACAGTATGCACAGTGTGTAGTGTGTCATTCAGGATTTCATTTGGATAGAAATTAAAAACCGTCAAATGGTCAACAAATGAACTTAATGAACTTCAGCATATATATATAGTATAGTATATATATATATAGTTATTTCAGACAGCGAGCAGACAAACAACTATGACTGGGACTGTCATACACATAACATTATAATGAGGACACTATTATAATAAAACGCTGTGAATGTTTAGAGTTGAGTTGTCGTGTTTCTGCTCGTTGTTGTGTGAAGATCGCTTCCACAAAAGGATTCATTCAGAGACACACAGACACGTTCACTTCTGCGTTCAGGGGACTCTGTGCAGATAGATATAAGTCCTAATATTAACGTTATGCTGTATAAATAACGAAGCGTATAATATAAGAGATAAATGAAGAGTTAAATCCCGTTTATTATAAACCTGCTATCAGATGCTTCATCTGTGGCCGGGTTTCTCGACAGCGATTGATCTGAGAGTTTAAGAGCGTTTTCTGAGAGTCATTTTACGATCTTTCGTTATTGATCCACGTGTGTTTCCCAGAAATGCACTTAACACAATCGCAGTATCTGTGCTTTAAGAGCTGCTTAGAGTCGCTGTCCGTTTGTCAAGTGCTGAAATCTCATCTTATAGAGTGACTCGTGATTGTAGCACACGCTCGTTTACTGAAATGTTCATCTAATGCTGTGTTCAGACTCTGTCAGCAGATTGTCATTTGACTGACAGCTTC
Organism: Carassius carassius; assembly: GCF_963082965.1. Classification (NCBI taxonomy): domain Eukaryota; kingdom Metazoa; phylum Chordata; class Actinopteri; order Cypriniformes; family Cyprinidae; genus Carassius; species Carassius carassius. The sequence continues at coordinate 745,817 of NC_081770.1, read as the reverse complement.
TGATCAATGTGGAAGCAGACAAATATCTCCAAATGAAAGAAAACTCGGGTTTATCTTTGCAACAATACCCTTCACAAGGCGTTCAGATGAAGAAAGAAAAGATGCTAAAACTCCAGAAGAAGGACAGATTCAGTTCACATTAAGAGGAGCATCCAGCAGGACATACAGAAGATCAAAATTAAAAAAGAATAAAAAAAAAAGTGGTAAATGTAACTTGTTTATATCTGTAGACACGCTGTGATAGATGTGTGTGGGATTAATGGGAGGATTATATCTTAAGGTTACTGAAATATTTCAGAAAACATATTGTAATGTCATCAAAGCCATGAGAAGACATTTACAATTACCCATAGAAGGTAACTCAAACAATACAGCTACATTTGTTGCAAATATTTTATGTATTTATTTATTTTTGTTCGCTCCCTCTTATAGATATGAAGATTAGTAAAATATACATTTATACAAGGGCCATGTCTCTCTTCAAATAAGAATCGTTTTATAAATATTGTTCCATTTAATACATTAAAAATATTAAAATTTTATATTCACTTTCTTTCAATTGGGCATATATTCAGTCATAGTTGGCAGTTTTCAATAATGTTAGGATATAAAAATATTAATGATAGTATGTATTTTTGAGATTGTAATATATTACATTTTGGAGATAAATATTTATATGCATTTTTTACTACAAGTAAACTATTTACAATCTTCACAGTCTTTAAATTGTGATCTAAAAGAGTTTGTTGTGTGATTTCCTCTAGTGGACAACATTAGTATTACAGCATTCATCTCTGTTAGCTCCCTGAGCAGCAGAAATTCATCAGACTTGACTTATTAACTCAGAATGTCTTGTCCATGTGTATGAATTTCTGAGAAATTATGGATCCAAACACTGAAACTGATCTCCCTTTATAACTTTAAACTGGTCATGTTTAATTGTTGCAGCTGAAATTGACATTTTGTGATCACTACATCATGTTTGTTTCCCTCCTTCACTCTCTAGGTCTGTGATACCATACTCTCACACACCATGGAGCAGTTCTCCTTCACAAACACCTTGTTAGTGTCACTGTGCTTCAAGCAGACAGGTTTGAACAGGACACAATGGTGTTTCCTGAAGATGCACTGAGCAGGACTTTGAAGGTCTATCCAGAGCTCAGTGAGAGTAAGCTGAAGACAGAGCTTAGTCTCATCTACTGCAAGGAAGAGTTCAGAAGCTCTCGTGCTGCTGTGGACCTTCTCCAGCTGTTTATGGAGAACAATCTTGAACAAGATCCTCATCAGCACACCCATGACCACAGCAGAAGTGATCTGAGAGCTGCTTCTCAAGCTTGAAGAGAATGAAGACTTCTCTGAGAAACAGCAGGACCCAGGAGAGACTGAATGCATTGTTCATGCTGTCAGTGGAGAAGAGACTGGGACTGAGATGATGATTTCAACCAGAAAGTGTGTGTGTGTGTGTGTGTGTGTGTGTGTGTGTTGAATTACTGAACTCATACTGATAATACTACTATAAATCTGATACTGATAATAAACCCACATTGAACTCAAATTCACTGATTCATGGTACATTTATTGCATTCTTCAACAGTTGAAATGAACATTAAAATTGTAATATTTTATCTGGCAGTAATGATACATAATCACCTGATAAATGGCTGTGTACAGTCCTGCATTACTAACAGTTTAGTTTTTCAGTTTGTTTGTGCACCCACAAAAGTGTTTTTTAGCACCAGCCGTCACTGATTCACACGTTATAGAAACAAAAATGATGGTGTATAAAATGTATTTTTATAATCATTTATAATATTCAGGAGAAAGTCGGTGTAATGAGGGGCAGAAACAGAAAAGAAGAGGTTTTGTTCACTCTTAGAATAGGACACACTGGACCGAATCAGACACTGTTCAAAACAGACAAACATCAACAGGTTTGTGTGAAAACTGTGAGGAAACGGAGTCAGTGTTACGTGTGTTATTGGAGAGGAGGAAATATGAGGAGGAAAGAAGGGAAATGATTCAAATGATGAAGACAGACATTGTAAACGTTAATGTTCAGAAGCTTTAAGAAGGAAGGACTTGTAATGTGTTCAAACATCTCATGATTTACCTAAAAATACAGGATTGATGGAAATAATATATAATTCATTTCTAAATGTCCTAGTTTGTCATACACTGCTCCACACTCCAGTCTCGTGAGTGGCATTCATTTACATTGGTTTTCAGCCACCAATCAAATCAAAAGTAGAAGAAGAAGCTTTCCTACAAGAAAAATCCTGACCCATGCTTTATTCCAGTTGGTGGCGGTAATGAAACAGTTAGGCTGCAATCCGCCAATAAACACCAGAGAAGAAGAAGCAGAAGCAGCAGAAGAAGAAGAGCCAGTTCTTCTTCAGTTTGGCGGTTTTCTGAGGTGAGTAGTTCACTATCTTCACGCAGTTGTAAAATCCTCTTTACACCTTTTGTTTTGAGCAAACTCTTCACATAGAAATCTGTAAGATGTGGAAATACTCTGATGTTATGAATGCAGTAAATAACATTATAAATGTGTTCAGATTCATAAGGACAAATCACAATGTTTGATAAAGATGTGTTTCTATCAGCAAACAGTCAGAATAAAGTGATGATCTGCTGCTGATCCTGAATGTCTTGTTTAATGAGTGTTTCTAGTCTGAGACTCATCAATATTATCAGCTGATCAAAATCCTCTTTATTTCATGATAATAGATCCTGTTTTCACCTCATTCATTACACTGATGACTTCAGATCTGTTCATTGACACATTAAGATCATTTTATTGCTGTCAAGATCAGAAAACAACACGGTTATCAGTTATTGTGACATTACAAGATGAAACTATCACAACAGCATTTATTCATTAGTCTGTGATAAACCATGTTTCATATAAAACACAAAACTAAAACACATTCAGTTTAACTCAATTCATTGGTGCTTTATTTGTACCTTGCAAATTTGTAAAATGATATTTCTATGTTTATTCTTTCACTTTTTAAATTCTTACATTGCTTATATTTAGCATCTTTTAATTGTGTTTTTTCTTATATATTTATGTGTCATATTTATGAAAAATGATCAGTTTGGGAGTTCAAAGCGGGTTCGCGAATCATTTGAGTCAGTTTGAAAGTTCGGAGCGGGATTGCGAATCATTTGAGTCAGTTTGGAGTTCAAAGCGGGTTCGCGAATCATTTGAATCAGTTTGAAAGTTCGGAGCGGGATTGCGAATCATTTGAGTCAGTTTGATGATCGCGAATCATTTGAGTCAGTTTGGGAGTTCGTAGTGGGTTCGCGAATCATTTGAGTCAGTTCGGGAGTTCAAAGCGGGTTCGCGAATCATTTGAGTCAGTTTGGGGTTCGCAAATCATAGCTTTATATGGATAGGCATTTATAACTAATTTAGTATCTAGTTCTAATTACGTTTTCCACGCGTGTTTAGGTGCGATATGTGAACTCGTATTTTTTGTTTTAAAAAATGTGTTAAAAAATGACTGGGTAAAATAAAAATAAAATAAAATAAAAAATGGACACAATATATATTTAGTTTTTGAGCAACATACAGAATATTAGAAACAGAATTAGTTTATTTTTTTTCTTTGATTTTGTTTCCTAAAAAGACTGACATCTTTATTTAACCTAAATATGTTATTACAGTTATTAAATTTTTGTTATATAATTCATATACATATAATTTATATAATTTAATATCATTTAGTTATATAATAATAATAATCATACACATAATTTGATTTAATAATAACCCAATGTGAAGCAAAAACAGAATGTTCTGACAAGCTTTGTGAAATTATATATATATGTATATATTACTCTTTGTATTTTTATGTCAATATGGTAGAATATTATCCTATTTAAATCAAGTAAGGTCAAAAGTAATCTAAAGTAGTCTGATTAGATTATCTAAAATGTGTAATGTAATGGATTATGTTACTAACTATAATTATTGTCATGTAATTTGGAATCAGTACCGGATTACAGTTTACATAGCTAGGCTATTTTAGTTCCCCTCACTCCACAACAATCCTTTCAATTAACAGTATTTAGAAAAGAACAAGAATTAAAAATATAAGAAGCTATAGCAATACAGACGACAAGCCAAAACTAATTAATTTAAGACAAAACGAAACTGAAACCAACATTGGCTCTCTCATTCGACACAAAATCAAATGTTTCCGTATTTGCGAAGTATTTGTATTTATGATGTACTTCACTCACATTCAAATATCTACGTAAAACAAAATGTTTTGCATAACATCACGTGCTACAGTGATAACACTTAATGGCACAGATTTTACTACATATTTATGTTTTTTCATGTTTGACTGACTGTATTTTATTATGATAATGAAGAGACTGCATTGTCAAAGTAACTGTGTGTGCATGCTGGCCCAGCAAAAAGATCATCGTAATTGTAAATGGTTTGCCTTTATTTGTGCACATTCACAATAAAGCAAATCTTTATGCTTAAAATAAGCCTAAAGAAAAATAGGATGCCGCTTTCTGCCGTCTGGTTTCCTTTTGCGCAGCACATACTTGGCTACTTGTTGCAGTTTGTTGTTAATTTTCTTAATTTATTAAGTAAAAATGCATTTCTCATATAGGCCTATTTATTCATTTTAAATATATATAAAATGTCAAATATGTCAATCTTTTGTTCGTTATCTGGCTCGGCTCGGTGTTCATCTTCAGTTCTCTCAGTTCAGTCAGTGTACTGTTTGAGTAAATGAATTACTCCGGGATATTGGTTTGTTTGAACTCAGAGCGAGTGTCAGCCACATTAAACAAGTTAACAGCTTAAGTCATTTGTGGATTAATGCGTATTGGAGACGCAAACCGTTTAAAACGATTCAGTTCGATTTGGTGAACTGTTTCAAAAAGATCCGGCTACATCGAATGATTCGTTCGTGAACCGGATATCACAAACTGCTTAGTTTTAAACTCTCTCTCAACAGACACGGAAGAGAAGACAATGCTGAATAAAATAGTTTTTTTGCTATTTTTGGACCAAAATATGTTTATATTTTAACTGACCCTCTGATGTCACATGGACTACTTTGATGATGTTTTTTATACAGAATGTACAGTAGAGTTGCTATAAACAGTATTGATCAGAGTATATACAGAATATAAATATGAATGCAATGTAGGATTATATATGCATTATGAACAGAGCAATGTAGGATTATATACACATTATGAACAGCAGCAACGTGAGAGCTGTGGTAATAAATACAGTTGGATTGAGTGTGCAAACGTATTGTTAAACAATGTATTCTATGCAAAATAACAGTAATGCAATGATTTTAAGTTTTAAAACTTAAATGGTTTAAGGCAATCAGTTGCCTCAAACGGTTTGAGTAAACCTAATGTGTCAGGTTTTTAAGGATATGTTACTGAAACGGTTTGAGTTAAGTTACTTGTCAGGTTTTACAGTGAAGGGTGGTCTGATGATCTTAATGAGCTAACGCTCGTAATCTTCCCCGATGTATTTTCTTACCTTGTTTGTAGCGTCAGTGCGTAATGTTACACATCTGAGCAATTAAAAAATGTGAAATCTCTCGAGGCCCACCTGCAATTTACAAATATGGATGAGTGCAGGACCTTCAGATTTTCTGTGTCGATGAGCAGAAAATGGTTGTTCGCTCAAAGGTCCTGAATTAATTAGTTTTAATAATTGTCTTTCCTTTTACCGTTTTTTTCTTCACTTATTGCATTATCTATGTTCTTGATACTTGAAGGTTACACTGTTGTTACAAGTTACTCCTGTTGTATTAGCACTACAAGTGCACTATTTATAATAGTTTATTTATATTACTAAATATTACTATTTATAATTTTTTACTTATTGTTTTACCTGTGGTCTTGATAGTTGTTTATCTAATTACCTTGTATGTGTTACACTGCCCCTTTACTGGTTTTATATACCTTACTGTAAACTGTACACATTTACCTCAATGTGATGCACAAATAATGAGATACAGAATTGATCAATTTTGCCATTTATTGTTGTAACAGGTGGTATGCAATATGCATAACAATGAAAATGCTGTTCATGCATAGGCAACATTTAATGTAAGGCTGTGAAAACCATTAATAGCATCCAAAATAAAAGTAGTTTATTTAACGTACATTTCTGTATATGTATATAAATGCACATACATACACGTGTATATCAGCCTCTTCACATGAACCCTGAGGTGAGCTATCTGCCGTGTTTCCTCCACATCTTTTGCTTCCAGCTGGCTGCGTCCTCTGGTGAATGCAGGTATTTTCACTTCTGCACACACGAGTCCAACACTGAGATACTTTAGGATGTGCTGGTGTTTGTAGTGGGATAATGTCAGTGCTCTAGCTATAAGATTTAATACTCTTTTAATGCGAATTTCAAAGCTGTCCACAATAACTGCTACTCGATTGCCAAAAGCCTCTACAAACTGATGTGGGATGGTGTCCTGTAAGCAATGTCTCTCTGGCCAGTGCTCCAAGGGTTTGAGATGTCTAAACAGTTTCTGGCCAGTCTGTGGCAGGCAGACGAGAAGCTGTGTCAGCACACATCAGAAGAGAAGACAAGGAAGCCCAGTGTAGTACTTCACCTTTGCATCATCATCTTTAAAAGATTCCTCATCCGTTCTCTTTTGGCCTTGCTCTTCCTTCAGTCTCCTGTTCTCCTCCAACAAACGGTTAATTTCACCATGCCTGCAGCTACAAAGATGATATTCCTGCTGTTCTGCAAAGTTGTTATCTGAGTCTGCGTCATCCATTTGTGAAGCATCCTCTGTCCAGCTACATGTAGTGGTGCAGGTGCAGCATGATCTCTGTGACAGCTTGCAGTCTCCTCGTACTCCGGTTAAACCACACAGAGTGTGTTGATTTCACTTTTGTGCTCCCAAAATGAAATGATGGCACCCAGTCAGGATCGCATTCCAGCATTTCATAGGCTGGTTTGCCTAAAAATAAAAGATTCCATGAGTAAAGATGAGACAAGGACTTAAACAGAAAGCAAAGGGCTTTATTGAATAATAATAAAGCAAAGGAAAAAAAAAACGTAGAGCAGACATGAGAACACATCCGCTGAAAACACAAGACAAGACAAGAGTGTCTGATGAAAAAATGAAAGTTGAACACACAGACGAGAGCACACACACGTTCACACAATAACAATATACACCAGTGTCAGGAATACTGACATAACCAGGAATAAACCAGACCGAAATGACAGTCCTGACATTAATAAAGTGTGCGGTGTAACAATGACTCCATTGCTAGTGGTAAAAACAACAACAAAAGTTAAACGTGTTTAGTTTATAACTTACCACGTATAACTTAATATTTCACTGGGAATCTGACTCGAGGGGTTTGTCAGTCTCTCAACAGTGGAAAAAAGAGTACGAGTGTTATTTAAGTTACTGTTTATAAGGTTTGAGAAGAAATTATGTCTAGCTGTGACTAGTTTCACATTAAAAGCATGAAGGCTGTCTTTATAGATGCTATAGTGAATTTCAAGTTTCGTCTTTTCTGCTTTGTCTTTTCATCGTCTGAACTGCTGTTGATCTTCTCCAAACTGATTTCTGTCTGTTTGTTTTCTTACTGACTATTATTGGAGCAATATCATCAATAACATTCTTAACTTTTGAGTTGAAGGAATCAAGGAGAAGATCATCAGAGTCTGCAGAAATGCTTGGTGTTAAAGATATAGCCTCCATAAATAGTACACTTGTGTTCTCGTTAATGCATCTCCTTCTGACAGAGACAGATCTAGATTCAGTGCTAGCAGAGATCAATATATCAAAGAAGATACAGAAGTGATCAGATAGTGCTATGTCCTTAATAACAATGGATGAAATGTTTAGAGCCCTACTGATGATTAAGTCTAGAGTGTGTCCAGCTTTGTGTGTGTGTCCATGCACATGCTGAATCAGGTCGTATAACACTGATAAATGCATGTAATTCACTAAATCTATCATGATCCAAGAACCTTTTGTGTTGGGATATATTTATATCTAATGTGGTTTGATCTGTTGTCTTGACAAACAGCTTCGACATCAGCATGTATATTATTAGATGAATGTGGTCAGTGTATCTTTTAGTAGTTTAAAGTCTTATTTTTTTTCTTCTGCTTATATGAACTAAACATTTTTACTTCCACTCCATACAAAATGCCATATGAAAATATGAGAGAGCACACAGTTACAACAAGTGATCTGTTCTGGATCCATAAAGCAGTTAGAGAGTCTCTGAAATCAGTCTGAGAGGAGAAACTATTTGATCAGACACGAAGACTCTCAGGAAAAAATTTACAAATTAAAAATTAGCTCATGATTTACTCATTCTCAAGGCATCCTAATCAAGTAAGTCATGTTAATTAATAAAGCACATTTACACACAGCACAAAAACAGACCAAAGAGGGACCCCATATGAAACAGAAGCAGAGGATGAGGAGAACTTGCCAATAGATACTGAGAAAGTCCTATCATTGAGATAAAAATTAATGCAGTCTCCTTATGCCCACCTGCTGATCAAGGCGAGTAAGGAGGATGTTGTGATTGATGGTGTCGAAGACAGCACTAAGATCCATCAATATCATCCAAAATCATCACCTGAATCTAGTGTAAGGAGAAGATCATTAGTTACTTTGAGCAGAGCGGTTTCAGTACTAGAAACCATTTTGGAGCGAACAAACCCTTTGAAATAAGCAATTTTCCTTTGTACATTCAGTTAAAAAGGTTGCATTAAGTTTAAAAAAGGACAAACTTTATCATTCAGCTGTGCACATGTATTTTAATACTTACTTTAGGCCTACATTCTTTCTTGCTTCATCGGTGCAATAAATTAACCTCCTAAATAAATGAATGTATATGCTAAGGTAATGATAATGGTGTGGCCCATTTCAGTTGCAGCCAAAATTTCAATTTTAAAAAGGGGTCTGAGGAAATTAAGATGAAGACAGGACCTACAATAAACCCTCATTGACTCACTGAATTATTATTTTTTCCAGCTCATCTGCCGGTTCCTGTCTTCAGCAGAATCTCTTCTTCATCTTCGTCATCATCATCATCATCATATTGTTCATTGGTGTGTTCAGTGGTGAATGTGGGTCATGTGAACAAAGAAAACAGTTTATTGTCCAGCATCAGTGTGTCTGGTCTCAGCATCAGTCTCTCTCTACCTCTGCAGGTGGAATATCAGGAGAAAAACAGCTACAGCTGTGTGCTCAACAATCCCATCATCCACCAGACACACATCCGGACATCAGTGAATTCTGTCACACATGTTCAGGTTCAGCAGCTGATATTAGAGCTGATATTAGTGTTTATTGACTGAGCTGATCTCAGTTTGATCTGTTTATTCCTCAGAACATTACCATGTTCTAATGAATTAAGTATTAACATTAATGTAATGAGCTGGAACCTTTTCAGATTTCTGCTGTTCTCGAAAGCGTTATATAGAAGACTGCAATATCATTTTTGCGTTTCCATTAGCTCGAATAGC